>NC_051214.1:13415288-13562788 GCF_015220715.1 Pygocentrus nattereri | reverse complement strand
TGATGCACATCCTCTCTCAGCTCCTTCATTAAGGAAGAAGTGTGCAAAGGAACTGAGCGGCAACCAATCAGATTTTTGCTTTGATAAATGGTGGTATGAAACCCATGTGAGAAAAGCATTTCAGCTCACTAATACATTATAACAACTACTAATAACTAAATGCTCCATGAATACTCCATGATGACAACTGTATTTTTAAAGTATTATTATTATCAGTTTATGTAAGGGGCACTGAGAGTCACACTTCACATAAACCAAATCAACCTTAACCTTAGGAACCAAAATATAATCTTGTGTACTTTTTTTAAAAAGCTGAATTATTATTATTATTAATAATAATTAATTTAAAAAAAATTTGCAAAATATTTTGTGCAAGAGGACTGTGACCAACTGCTCTACTGTGAATCCTGAAAAAGGTGACAAGTTCAGAGACTGTAGAAAGATCAAGCAGCATCAGTTTAGTGATTATAACCTAAATTCCGAGCCATTCATGAACACCACCAGTCCTTGTAGTTGCAGCATAGCACCAAACACTAATGGTCCAGGCAGCTCCACAGCTGCAGTGCAGCGTCATCCAAGCAACAAGCCCCAGGCAGCCATGTAGCTGCAATGTAGCATCAGTTCCTTGATCCAGAGAGCCTCATAGCTGCAGTACAGCATTACTCAAACAGCTGGTACAAACTGCATCATGGCTGTGATGTAGCATTATGCAAACAGACAACCCAAGAATCCTCTGAGCCATGGATGGAAAATTGCTGTAGGCCAATATCTTGGTGGACATGATAGCAAACTTCCCAGCCAACAGGAAACATCAAAACAAACAAACAAACAGTATAAAACAAACAAAAAGACTATGTAAAGCAGCCACATTGTTCCAGCGTACTTACAACTGAGCACTCCACGAGTTTCTCCTTCTGTTCTACTGAGGTAAGCAGGCAGATAGATGCAATTCGTCGATAAATAAATGCAGTGTCGATTAAACTGTTCTGCCACTCTCAGCTGGTAGGCAGCTTCACTATTTATGATAGGAGTGTTTTGGATTTATTTTGTTGCTTGCTATGAGGACACAGCATAAGGGCCCGTATCACTGCTGAAAAAAAACATCATAGACAGCATGCATTCCATGATTCCATGGCTGGTTTTTGCTGGCTTATACTTGTCAAGTGCTGGTATAGCTGTTCACGTGATTGACCATCATCCAAAACATAACATATAACAGGAGATCAGCATTAATTGTCCCCAGTTACTGAACTTGTATGCTGCTGACCAGCATATCAGCATCCAAAACACAACATATGCTGTTTTCTCTTTGTGCAAATGATCACATGCTGGCCTATGCTGGTTCTTTTTGAAGGGATGAGGACCCAGAAATTTCTAAAGAACTAGTCATTACGTTTCCTTTTTTAGTCATATTCATATTTCTATAAAATTTTATGATTGATAACAACAATAAGCCTAGAGTTTAGGGGGTTGAAACAAAGAGATACTGTATACTGTAATGTCTGATTCATGTTTTCTAAGGAAAAGATCAATGCTCCTGATTGCCTTCACCAATTCCCCAGTGGTTTTCTAAAATATTTCACTGATATATTAGTTTACTTTCTCCTCAAGGCATCTGTTGATGTATGAGAATGAAGTTGCTGACGGGTGTTGAAACAGACTATACAAAGCTTGCCTCCTCAATTTCACAATTTCTCTCAACTCTGTCCTGTTTTTTTTCCTGCCCCCAACCTCCCCAAACCCCCCCCCCCCTCTTTAACTCAGTGCTTCTCTCTGGTCTCAGTTCTGCAGAAGGATCTTTGTGATGTGGCTCAAAAAGCTGTCTTTCTCCTTTTGAGGTCTTCCTTCTCAGTGGACATCTATTGGTTTACCATTGGGTCTCGGTGAGACCAATTAGCAAATGGCATTTGAATAATAACCATCATCAATGCTTTTTTTTTTTTTGGTCATCAAGCTCAGCCAGCACATCGAATGCACCGTGAGCTGAATACTTGTTTAGGCTTGCACTGAAAACAATGATGCACTGAATTTATTTGATTCAAATGTATACATATTTTCCACATTAATAAAACTTTCTCTCATAAGATTACATGTGTACAATGAAAGTTTTATAGGACGAGCAGTATGTGCACACCCCTCCACATCCGTTGCTAACAGGTACACAATCAAACACATAGCCTTGCAGTTTACGATGATAAACATTGGCACCAACTTTAAACAGAATTTTTACCTGCCTGTCTTATAGGATGCCTCCTTTGCCACCAGTCAATTCTTAAAATTTCTGGCCTGCTAGATCTTGAGATGGTCTACTGTAAATTCTACTTGTTGTGAAATGGAAGTGTCTAAGAGCAACAACAGCTCAGCCACCAGTTGGAGATCAATTGAATTGTAGTGTATATTTATTAAAACGCTCTTGTTGGCATAGTAGTTGGCAATCAGCTCCTGTGCTGTACCAAAAGTATGTGGGTGCTACTGACAAGAACAGTGGTACAAGCTAGTAATTGTGTTTTAAACACAAAAAATCTCTTTAAAAGTTTTATAATTGTTATAAAACTGATTTAGTTTTAGAACATTAGAAGAACAGCTGATATTCCGGCCTGAAAATTGAGCCATTGTGGCTTAGACATACACTTGGTTGACGATCACTATTCTTTGCCTGGCAGATATTTGGTATAAAGCATTTGTATGTGAAAGCACACAGTTTTAACCTTATTTGGAGGTCAAAGATGTTATTGGTGTTTTTTAATGTAAAAAGTTTTATTGGCATATTTGAAATGGGTGAATGCAATTCTTCCTCATACCAATATGCCAATATGCATCCTCATACCAAGTAAAGCTCAGAATACAATGACTCACCTGCCAATTAGGAGTTAATTAGGGTAAAGCTTTTGTCTGTGGAATTCAATGTAGCTCCCATGCCACAGTTTTAACTTTATTTAGAGGGCAAAGAAGTTATTGGTGTTTATTGAGTGGCAGTCGGGGTGCAGTAACCCTGCCTAACGCTGATCAAGCCCTGCGGAGGGATCGATCCCACTCACAATGCCTTCATGATAAAAGAAAGAGAAAGACAAATGGAGAGGGAAGCAGATGCTTGCCTATTGTTGAGTGTGTATGAGCATGTGTGGCGGCATTGTTGTTTTCCTCACCTAATCAATGGTTGATTCTCTGGCTAATTGTGATCATGAGAGCGTGAGCGGGTTTACGTAGTGCTTTTGGCTCTGTGGGGTCGTGTGCAGCTCATTTACATCGCTGTGTTGGAATCAGGTGTACAGTTATCATGAGCTTTTGGCCTCTGAACCGTAATGAAATGCTGTCGATTAGGGAGTCATACAGAGTTCAAAAAGAGGCTGAATTGCATGCGTGCATGTACATGTCCATCCGTGCATGTTCACGTCACTGTTTTTCATGCCGGGTGCTCCGCAGCAGGAGCCTAAGTGGAATAATAATTATTCCAATCATTGTGCGCTACATGCACACAATGCATCCGCGCAAGCAGAAAACTGGAAGTAGGAGATGACTGACATTTGCAACGGCAGCCCTTGCAGCTGCACTGGAGCTCTCTGAGAATTCAGATGAGATATGGGGTGTCGCTACCTGAGTGAAAAAAAGTGCTCCAAAAGGACAAAAAAAATCCTTAAGCTGCTAAGAATAACTACAACAAACAACAGCTCCATCAGTGGCATAACTAACGTATTCAGCGCAGGAGCTGAAATGAGCTAGTGCCCTTGAGACTAGCTTAAGCTAAAGAATGGGCATCAGAGAGCAGTTCAGTAAGAGCAACTTTATTTAGAGAGCTGGGATGTTAATGAGAGAAGAATCTTTGTAAGCAGACAGCCTGGAGAGAGAAGTACTGAGTGTGGATATGAAGTTTGGTTCACCATGGACTATTCTACTTAGATGCAAACATCCCCAAAGCATAATTTTCTTAAATGGATGGTTCTGGTTTCACCAGTTGATCAGATGTATTATGACTGAAGTGTGTTTTCTTAGTTTAGCACTGGGAGTACAAGGCTGATAACAACTGCTAAAAACAAGTACCCATTAGCTTTCCCATTAGCCACATTAGCCTCATAGCTCATGAGCAAAACTAAAGTACATCAGACACTAAACATGTCTTGGCTGATCGACTATATTTGTGCAAAAGGTGAAAAAGCTGAACTCACTAATTTGAAATGATTCTGGAAGTAGCATCAGCACAATAATTGTGTGTTGGGAGCTTAAAGCCTAACATCTGCATGCAAGCCTAATATGCCAAGTGTCAACTGAAATAGTGTAAAGCATGTTACTGCTGACCTTTGGAGCAGTAGAATATTCTCTCGGGAGTGATCAATCATGTTTTACTATCAGGCAGCATGATGGATGAAGGGATGGATGATGGATCCCAGTAGAATGCTACCTACTTAAATGCATAATGCCAACAGTAATATTTGGTGGAGGGGGGATAATGATCTGGGGCTGTTTTTCAGGGTTTGGTATGGGCCCCTTATTTCTAGCAAAGGGTAATATTTATACTACAGCATATAAAAACATTTTAGACAGTTATATGCTTCCAGCATTGTGGCATTACACAGGGGAAGGCACTTATCTGTTCCAGCAAGATTGTGCCCCTGTGCGCAAGGTGAGTTCCATGAAGACATAGTTTGTCAACTTTTGTAAGGAGGATCTCCAGTGCCCTGCACAGAAACCTGACCTCAACCCCACTGAGCAACTTTGGAATTAATTGGAATGTCAGTTGTTGGCTGACTTCAGTGCCCAAATTCACAATGCTCTTTTGACTAAATGGACACAAATTCACAAAGACCCACTCCAAAAATTTGTGAAAAGCCTTCCCACAAGTGTGGAGGATGTTTCAGCAACTGGAGGAAGGCAACTCTTTATTAATGCTTTTGGTTTTAAAATGGGAAATCCAATAGACTCATATAGGTGTGATGATCTGGTGCCCACGTGCTTTTGGCCATATAGTATAGCTTTTTGTGAGGAAAACGCTTATAGCTAAACTAAAGTTTGAACACCAGACCTGTCGTGAATGACCAATTAAATCAACTACATTTGTGATTTTTGACCAAACCATACATTTAAGAAGGTTATGGCTTTGGGAAAATCTGCATTTAAGTACAACAGTTCACAGTGAACCAAGGCCTAATATCCATTCTCAGTCCTTCTGTCTAACGCTAATTTCTGCTAATTTCATTTTTGGCCAAATTTCCGCTTTAAGAAAACAGACCTCTGGCAGGTGGACAATTAAAGCGTCTACATTAGTTTCAATCATTCTTACAGAAAGCTTAAAATACTGTATGTCCAAAAATATGCAGATATGCAAATTAGAGAATTCAGCTACTCCCAGTGCTGACCCAGGTGTTTAATAGCATACACATCGCTTGTATAATCTCCAGAGGGGAGCCCTCAGGGTCTTCTAGGCCTAATGATTCTGGAAACTAAAAAAGTTGGCTAATTTTAATTTCAGAAGGTTACTTCATTTTAATTTCTAGAATCACCATGCTGATTGTATATACATTTGTTTTATGTAAGAATTGTAATCATAAACTTATTTCATTGTTAAGTCTTAGGTTACAAGCAAAGGGTTACGAATTTGAACCACCCATTTGACAGTTATCAAAGAAATAAATAGATAGATAAACAGACCTTCGAGAGCTAGACTGAAGGCCTTATGCCTCAGAATGACCTTCTTAATTAGGAAGTGATTATCATGTCAGGAATCATCATGTTTTAATTTACAATGGGTGGGAGAATTTCATGTGACAAAATGTCACTCTAGACATTCTGAAGGTCCTAGATATGCCACTGACTGTGAATACCAGCCAACCAAGTCTACCAAGCTTCTTTAAGTTGAAATAGAAAACAGCTGCAGCAGCTCTATGCTGGGCTCTTTGACTGAAGGACTTACCTTAAAACATGATCATACAAGGTAAAATACATATTAATGTCGCTTACAAGCTTCAATTGCCTATTTAATCTAAATGGTCAAAAATGTTTACATGCACCAGCATTACTTTAGTGCTAACATTATACTAGAAATCCTTTATAGGTTATATATATCTAGAGATGAGTTTTTTCTCTTATTGTTTTTTCTGAGATTTAATATTTATGGCCCAAACTGAAATCCTACCTGCATAAAAAATCTTTGCCAATAGAGTGTGATGCTCCAGAGCAGCCACACATGAGCCTAAGGACACCTTGCCGAATGCCAAATGTATAGCATGGAACTTAAATAAGTGTGAGGTGAATTGGAGTGTCTAATCATTCAATGTGTGTATCTGACCTCACCAATGCTCTTCTGGCTCAATGTAATCAAATGCTCACAGCAATGATACAGCAAAGAGGGACCCATCATTTCAGAAGAAATGTTGGATGAGCAGGTGGCTAACCTATATAGTGATAGTCTTCTGCCTTCTGCTCGCCAGTGTATCAAACCATTCATATAAGATGATGTAGAATGTAGGTTTGTTGACAAACTTGTGTTTTTGTAGATATTTAAGCAGATTCAATATCTGAAGCTTGGCTTAGGACACATAGAGGCCCTTTATAAGAACGCACACAGAACGGTAAACATTTGCAACAACGCTTTGTGCAGGTAATAAATTCTGAGCACACCCCGTTCTGCACTCTCTCTGTATCTGTTTTCTCCCTGTTGGACTACATGGCCCCTCCTCTTAGCTCTGACCCTGAAGTGACACCCTCAATATATCCTGCACGCTCGCACTAAAGTGCGACAAACTACGACCTTGTTCTGTTTTATTTCTTCCCCCTCCTCCTCTTCTCCTCCCTCCTCCCCTCCGCTCCCCTTCTCTCCTCTCCACCACTGCCTCCTTCTCTCTCTTCACCTTGCACACCCTCACCTCCCCTCCTGCACAACCTCCTTACTTCCCCTCCTGCACCTTAATATGGCTCTCTCCTCACCTCACTCAACCTCTTTTGTACTATTTCTCCTTTCTTTCCTCAGAGTGATTCAGAGTTCAGCACTTCATTACACCCTAAAATAGTTTCTCCCTCTTGCTTTTTCTCTCCCTCTCTCTCCCTCTCTCTCCCTCTCTCTTTCTCTTTCTGTCTCTCTTTTTCTCCCTCACTCTCTCATTCTCTCTCTCTCTCTCTCTCTCTCTATCTATCTATCTTTCTCTTTCTGTCTCTCTTTCTCTCCCTGACTCTCTCATTCTCTCTCTCTCTCTCATTTTTTATCTCTTAACTTCTCTTTCTCACCCTCTTTCTTTTTCTTAATCTCTTTCTCATTCTCTTTCACTCTTTCTCTATATTTCTCTCTTCCTCAATTTTCATTCTATTTTTCCATTATTTCTAGTCTAATTTCTTTTTCTATTTGTCCTTTCCTTGCTTTTTTCTATTTCTCTCCTGCTCTTCATTTCTCTCTTTTGCTTTTTTCTCTCTCTTTCTCTTTTTCTCTATTTCTCATTGTTTTTTTTTCATTCTGTCTCTTCCTCTCTTGACCTATTTTTCTCTTTTACTCCTTTTGTCTCATTTCTCTCTCTCATAATTACTGTCTTTCTTGCTCCGTTTTTTTCCTCTACTTCTCTCTCTTGCTCTATTTCTCTTCCACTTTTTCTTTAGTTCTCTATTTGTCCTTCTCTCTATTTATGTTTTGTGCTCTATTTCTCTCATTCTCACAATTTCTCTCACTGATTTTATTCTCTTTCTCTCAACATTTCTCTCTCATTTGCTCTTTCTTGCTATTTCTCTCTTTCTTTCTTACGTTCTATTTCGATTTCTTCCTCTATTTCTCTTCCTATTTCTTTATTTGTCCTCTCTCCTTGTTTGTCTCTTTCTATTTTTTATTTCTCTTCCTCTGTTTCATTCTCTTTTCCTCACACATTCTTTCTGTTTCTCTTTCATTTCTCTTCCTATTTTCTCTTGCTCTGTTTCTCTCTCTCTCACCATTCTCTTCCTCATTATAACTCTTACTCTCATTCTTGCTCCCTTTCTTTTTCCCTCTCTATTTTCTTTTTCTTTTGCTCTTTTATCCATTCTTTCTCTCTCTCTCTACATACTCCTCTCTTTATCACACTTTCTTTGTCTTTTTTTCTCTATTTCTCTTCTCTTTGTAACGGGTAGGAGCTAAGAGGACTGGGAGAGTATAAACTGTGGGTTTAGGACCCAGCAGCCATAGTTAATACAACAGCAATAAGACCTGGCAGCACCATAGCTAACTGAGGCACAGTAGGACCCAGCGGCATGGTAGCTCTTACAAACTAACGCCGTTTCACTGCTTCTTTTTTAAGCTCACCTATGGCTCACTTGAGTTTGTAGCTGGTGGCGTGTGCATGCATGGGAAAACGTGCTCCTGGTGTGCTTGCAGGGAAAAGGAAAAAAATATGGTCTCAAAGGTTGCAGTTACCTTCTGCCGTCAAGGTGGTTGAAGCTTGAATTTGAGCAAGGGGGAGGCCAGTAAAGGCCTCGGATGACCAGTGCTGTTTCCAGTGTAAATACTTGAAAACTTTTCTCAGATAACTCCAACCATTGTTTAATAACATCTCCATGATGGTTCATTGTACCCCTGGGATGCTGGGCGGGTATCTGGGTGGTAAATAGCTGCTGCTGTTTTAGGGGCAGTTAAACTACACAGGAGCGTGTACGTAGCTAAGCACTAGCCACTGTGTGTTTTTTTTGCTTTGTTTTATTCTGCCTGACCAATTGCTTTATAGTTTGTTTTTGTGTTTTCATGTCGTATTGTAATTTCTTTTGTTTTGTTTATTTTGGCCTACCATTACTATTACTTTATGATTTTAAAATTATAAAGTCTTCCACATTGCAACCGCCCCTTTCCCTTGCTGATACGGATAGAACCAATTGATATATCGAGTGAGTCTTGTGTTGGGATTGAGGATTTGTTTGTTTATTTTGTTGTGGCTTATTTACTGGTTGTTTGTTTTTTGGATGTGTCACTTGAGTTGGAGTGCTTTGCTTTAAACCCAGTAATCCTTAAATGCTTGGGACTCATTGACGGTTGTATTAGCCATATCAGTATTCTTAAGGCTTTAATGATGGAACCTGATTGCAGTTAAGTTTTTTTTTATTATTATTAGATATCTGATGTTCATTTATTTGAACAGACCTCATGGGGAAAACAGTAAATAGTGTTAGCATGTAACAGTTCATTCTTTATAGAATTTTTAACTCATAGGTTGCTCTAATTGATGGTGGCGTAGTCGGTTAGTTTGGGCGTATAAGGGGACTAACGCCACCACTTGCGCCCACATCTTTCTCTCGTTTTTAAAATTCTGTATATTTCTCTGTTTCTGTTCTGCTCTTTATATATTTCTCTCTCTCTCTCTCTCTCTTTATCTCTCTCTCTCTCTCTCTCTCTCTATTTCTGTCTTGCTCTATTTTTTCATACTCCTGATCTGCCAATTCTTTTTTCTTTTTTCACCTGCTCTCTCTCTCTTTATTACTCTCCCCTCTTTCTCACTCTTTCTCTTGTTCTCTTTCTCTTGTTTTCTCCTTTCCATATCTCGTCATTCTGTCTTTCTCTCTCTCTCTCTCTCTCTCTGTACTGTTTTTAACCCTCTATCAGAGCTTAAGTAATGGTGGTCATTTCTCTGCCTCTATAATACTCTACTGACGTGTTACTGATGTGTGTGCTGTTTCCGAGCACAGACGCGAGGGTCTCTAATGACTGCTAATCAGGGGACACTGTTTGACACTGATCTCAACCAAGCAGCGCATGTTCTGTAAGTTCTGTAAGTAGGGCTTGGCTGCAGTGAACTTTGGAACGCTGGGTTTGAGCTGAATTTCAATTACTGTTGTCCCACTTACCAAAGTGTACGACTTACAAGCCCTTCTGAAATGGAGCTGCTCCAGCGAGTGTGAAATTTTACATCATCTGAACCTGCTGCATTAGCTCCTGCTTATTTCCATTTCATGGCTGAGCTCAAGGACACAGCTTCACTACTTTGGAATTAGATCTCAAATAAAGCTTCACGGCAGTTTATATAAATTCTAGGAATTCCTGTAGCTATCTGTTCCTCTTAAAAACATATAGCATCAACAGCAGGGGGCATTTAGGTCATTGACCCTCTAAAAATTTAAGTTGGGGATGCAGTGCCACCTCATTCCCCTGCCCCTATCTAACCACAAAGCTTTGAAAGCTGTGGAAGAGAAATCACATAGAACAGTCTAAAAATAGCCACCATTGCATTTTAAGTGCTGGAACACTTCAGCAAGTACAAAAACTGTGCTGATTTCTGCATGCGTAGAAATCCTTCTCAGGCCATAGCCTGGCACATATTGGTCTTCTATGGCCAGGATTTTAGGCTAACTTAATGAGGACACTATTATTTGAATGTATTGAGAGCACATTTTTCAGTTCACAGGGGCTAATTTAATAATTCTCTCCCATTTCCACCATATTATCTGCTCATAACATTACAGGAGATGATAGTCGTGCAAAGCCATCACATTATCTTCTTCTATCTCTTGACTTTTCTGCTAATTTGTAAACATTTAATTAGTCAAACAGGAGTTAACTGAAATCTACTACAAATTGGTGCTTGTGTTTTATCAGAATTTTTATCAGAACTTTTACTGATGCTGTCCTTAATAATGTTGAAGCTTATAGTTCCTTTTTTTAAGCAAGACAGAAAAATAAGTGAGATGAAGTCACAACTGAAGTAAAACTGAAATGAGGCTGGTGAAAGCAAATATAACCCTGACCTGACACACCAAGCTACATGGTCATCCCTATATCTATATGCAATCTAATAAACTCAATATAATTACAATTATATTGTATAAATTAACCATCTTTCAAGCACCATGAATGATCAACCCCTTAAAAGGTAATTGGCCTGTTGATAGGCCCAAAGTTTTATTACATACTGCTATAAACTAAGAAAATGTTAACTCATTTGCATTGAAGTCCTTGTAGCTGCTGAATAATAAACCTTGGTACATAATAAGCCTAGGAATTTAGAGAGATTAACCCTTATGGACCATTGAATTCAGTTAGATTGTTTTACAGTAAAAGTGTCCCAGTGTGAAAATCAGTGTAGCATTAAAAATGGTCAATACCAAAACACAGATTTTCAACAATGAAATATTTTTCGAATTTGAATTAAAATGTGATTTTACTGCTCAAAGCTGTGTTTGCTAGTCATGTACTGGCTAGCATTTTGAATTCTACTGAAAGTTAGTTAAAACTGTCACTAGCAAAACATTTAGAAAAGTTTAGTTAGTGTCATGATTGTTTTGTTAGTGAAGTAATTGAATGTTCATCATTTACTTTGAGAAAATAAGCATAATTCAAAGCAAAGGGATTTCACTTTCCGAGTCAGATAAAATGTCCAAATTAGGTTTTGAAACAAACTTTGAACTAGTTCAGCTGAAAGATCCTCATAAAATGAATGTGTAATAAGCTGGGCAGTGCACATGACCACACATGACCACAAGTGTGGCCTAAAATGTACCCATAAAAGGGTACATTTGAGGCGACATTAGAGATCACTAGACAGCCCATATTTGCTTCTTCTAAAACTTTCCTCACAAGTTGGAACACTATAACTTTGCACATTATTTTTATGTTCCTGCTCATAGTGCATTCTAGATGAAACTTACTACTGAGACAGTTTGCTCTTCGGGCAACTCGAGCACATTTATGCGGTATTTTGGTAGAACCCTCCAGTGAAACATTTTTGGGAAATTGCAGCGGACTTGTTATCTTATCTCTTTTAAAATGAACTACCTTTATGTCTGGCTCTATTGTATCTTGAGGGCAATTCAGCACTTAAACTTGCAAGGAAGGAAAATCTGAATGGCTCAGACAAGAGAACCTTAAAGTTTTGCCCAGAGTCTTCTTCAAATCTGTGTTTTTACATTCATTTCTGGATGTCCTTATTTCGGAAATGGTCACTGCCAAAACTGCATCAAGTAAGAGCAAGTAGAAATTTCCATTTCTTTGGAGAAAGATGAAACCTAAGAAAGTTTATCTTAATGTAATGAGGCTTTCATTTAGAATTGCACTGCTTTTTTCTCAAAGTGACTATATTCAGTTGTGGGAGTATCTTGTATGTCCATCCATCCATCCATCCATTTTCTAAGCCGCTTCTCCGTCAGGGTCGCGGGGGGGATCTTGTATGTATGTAATGTTAATGGTTTATTTTGTTGTAATAAAATGTAAAATGTAAGAAAAGGACGTCCAAAATGCTGACACCACAAGTGAAAATTTTCTATTTCTATTTTGCATTCCTTACCTAGTTTCTAATTCTGTATTTTTCATCACAAATCAAAACAATTAGATTGAAGATTAGACTTTAAATATTTACATGAATCTTCAGATTTTTTTAGTATTAGGCACGTCCCACTTTTGCTTTAATGACAGCTCCATAAGTTTGTGCAAAAGGGTCTAATCAGTAGATCAAATCCACCTGAAAGTCATCTGAACACATTTTCAATGGATTTCACAAATTTTTTGCAACTTGTATAGTGACCTAGAATTAGTGTAGAATTTGGAATATTTTTCTTTGTTTTAATTGCCGTAGCTTTTCTTTCTTTTACACTTTTACAGATTCTAAAATATTCTGTTGTTTATCAAATTTAAACAAAAACATCCTAGATTTTCAATGTAGTCTAAGACTTTCAAGCAAACATGCAAAGATCAGGTCAAAACCAGTGCAGGCAAGAATCTAAAGAGGTAAAACAAAGAAACGAGTAAAAGAAAATCTATAAAAAACAGCTCAGAACAGCATTACCACATAATACTGACATTATAATCTCACAAACTGCAAATCCCTAATCAATTCCATTAAACTGTGGCTTGACTTCTAGCACAAATTGGCTGCATACACCTCTGGGACTGAAATTAGCTGATCCTTTTTCACACATTCAGTTCTATTTACATTTTACGTGGCTTTAGAGATTACAACTTGTGTACAACATGTATTGTTTTGACAGCTACTTTCTGCAAAATGCTTTGTTTCAGCCTAGCCAACACCTGAGCTCTGGGGACTGACGTTTTAACCAAGGTAAATGCGTGCTTTGGCAGTGTAAGCAGTGATTTGTGAAAGTGATGCTGTTAAAAAGTTAACATACAAATTGTTATTTGTAATTGCAACATCAACATTATCAAGATGTAACTCTGGATCTTTGCATTCATCTACAATTTCTTTTCAAAGAAAATTAAGTACACAAATGCCTTATAACAACAAAGGGAACAAAGGAGAGGCAAGGACTATTGGTGCATCTAGATGTTTAGAAGGGTTCTCATTAAATGTCTGTAATCAACATCTGGTTCTTGCTTAGTGGAACAAAAACATGCTACACACACACACGCACGTGCGCACACACATACATTTGAAAATGCAGAAGTAGACTGCAAAAGCTTGACCTGAGTTCATAGCTCAGACAGTGGGAATAGCGGGTCAAAGACCGGGTCGACATGGTTCTATGTATAGTACACATAATTACAACAAGTTAGAAGAGATACATTCAGGTTTATACATGTAAGTTACACAATATGCAATACCAAAATATGTTTCTCCACTGTCTGCACTAAGGATTGATGGCATTGCAATACAACACTGTTTGTACCCTTAGTGGCAAATGCGGAGTATAAGTTGAACCCATAAATCTGGCAGACACTCACATGCATCCCATGGGAATGTCCTATGGATACTTTATTGAAAGTGGTGGTGGGGGGATGGGGGGGTGGGGTACCACTGTGTCAGGCAGATACATCTGTGGTCAACAAGAAGGACTTTCCCATCCAATTAACAACCATGCAATCTCTAGTATATAAGTCACTCAAGGTATATTAGTTGTTTCCTAAGAGCTCACCCTTAAATAGCTGATAGCAAATTATCTGAATGTTTTATATCAGAATCTGCTTATTTTATATTGACTGGGCCCTTCCAACACCTTTATTTTCCTCCTATAGAAGTGTCTCCTTTGCAGTATGCTTTAGATTGCTGTCCTGCTTGACCTATTCTTCTCCCCTCTGCCATCTCCCCTATACAATGATGCTTCCACCTCCTTCACTCAAGGTGTGTTTTTTAGGTGCTTCTTTGGTTCTGTAGCAAACTTCAAACAAGCTTTGACATGACTTTTCTTCAGTATTGTGGTGTTACAGGGTGACAATAGGCATTGCCTATTATTTTCTCAGTGATTGCTGCACCTACTGCTTCCAGGTTATATGTTAACAGTGTTTATTTAGCATTAGTTATTAATTAGGTACTAATTCTGAAATTATCAGTTCATTACACTGTTAACTGCTAGTTTAGTTAGTTATTAGTTCATAGCTTAATTATGCAATAGCTGTGTACTAAGTGGTGCTTAGTACTACTTAGGAAAAGCAAATCAGAAGGTGTTTAGTTACTAAACAGTCTAAAATTACTAAAGGCGTGAAAAGTGTATCATTATTTAATATTCTTATAAGCAGCAGGAACTAATATGTGTGCATATGTATGCTTGGATGTGCCTTCTATAAAACATACTTTATATTCTCTTTGTCCTGTCTGACTATAATGCATGTGGTTTTTTGTGTTTTGTATTGGTGCCTTGTTCAATTAAAAAGCAGTTCAAACTGCGGGAGAAAGTTTATGTTTGCATTCTACTCTCATCCTGTATAAATACAGAATAAATGAAAATGTCCCACAGATCTGAGTTTCAGTTCCTCTATAAATATAACAGTTGTCCATTAAAACAGTTTTGAAACATGTAAACATTACAAATGTAGATTAAAGCCACTCTAAAATTGATTCCAGTGTAACTGATTCCAGTCTCATTGTTTACTTATTTGTTAGATAAATCAATTGATAGCATGGTCATTAAAAACTCATAGTAAGTACACTATTCTACCTGTAAATGTGCTTTCGCTATTGATAAGCTAAAGCATTAATGAATACAAGTAATTAAGTAAGTTACACTATAGAGCTGTGGACCTTTAAAATGTACATAACTGCCACCTCCTTTGAGAAACCCCAGATGATGTCATGCGGTCCTTCTGCTGGAGGTGCAAAAGCTGGGCCTCTCTCTAGAGGTCTACAAACCAAACTATCAGTGAACAGTGAACTCAGTTACTAATTTCTTGTCACGCCTGCTACCAATATACATATGCTTCAGGACTACAATTCCCAAGATCCATTGCAGGATCACATGACCCAGGACACAATACCATCGACCTATCAGAGATCCAGATCACCTGAATACTGATTCCTCACAGCTGTGTAGTATGGTCATGTGATAGTTTTGGATAGATATAAGCCCGGGCTTTAGTTTAGATCTTTGCGAAGTATTGTTTTATTTTGAGACATACTGAGTGTTCTTTCCTGTGTTTATTCTTTGTGTATGACTTCCTGCCTGTTATTTCTCTTAACCCTGTTTTTGGACTTTCCCTTTTGGTACCTACGCCTGGTTTGTTTGCTACTTTGGTTTTTTGACTCTTTGCCTGTTTTGCCTTGCCTTGCCCTATCGTTTGATGTTTGCCTTGATTATTTTATGGATTATCCTGCATATGACCAATGCCTGTTCTTTGACTCCTCTCAGCCTGTCCCCAAGTAAAACCTTTGTTTTTGAAGCGTGAGTGTCTGCTTTCTGATCACATTACTAAGTAATCAGTAACTTATACTTAATGAACAGTATTTTATTTATTAGCATATAATTATCAAATTCTAACATTCAATATAAAGTATTATCACATCTTGTGTTATGATTTCTGTAGCTGTGTATATTTATTGAGTAAATACCAATGTCTGGTCTAAATTTCACAGGAATAGCTGCATTGGAAATGTGTTTAATAAAAACAATCTCGATGTGTTGAATACTGTCTGAACATTCGTCGTGGTACTTCATTCATTTTATTTCTGGCTTCCAAGGATTGTAAAGTGAAAGGAAATATCACTCATACTTGGTCAAAGTTTGCTGTAGCTGTTCCAGGCCTTCTGGCTTTGGAGAGACACTGGAGGCAGTGGCAATGCCAGTGAAGTTTCAGGGCCAAGAAGCGTCCGGAACAATGGTCAGATCGTGCCAGCACCATAAATATCGCACACTGCGAGCCATCGATTCTTAATGTGGGGATGATTCTCATGCAAATGAATGAGGACGCACAAATCCATATGGAGAGAAAGAGAGTGAGAGAGACACAGACAGACTCACGTACTAAGATGATCAAGTATGACTCAAAACATAAAGCAATCCTCATCTCTCAAACTGAAAGGCAGCATAATCATGCAGACTTTGTTCTCTCTCTGCGTTTCGTTTGGTGGGTTCATAAATTAGGTCTGCTGGAGCAGCTCTCAGTACAGTAGCTCTCGTTAATGACACAGAGCGAGAGCAGGGACGTGGCCATCTGATTTGCCGTGGCCTCTTCGGGCCTCATGCCCAAACAATAGAGCAAAAATAAATTAATTGGACAGGCAGAATGCAGACGGTGGGAAATTGGAGCTGCGTCTCTTAATGCATTCATCATTCTTCTCCTTACTTATTTATTTTTTTTACTTTTTATTTTTTGTTTGTGCCACTGTTTGAACTGTTTGAGTGTTCTCTCCATTGCTCATATAAAATTGCTTGCCTCAGTCAAGCTCTCTATCAGTCATTTGTCTTCATTTTGGCTCAGAGCTCCTTAAAGGCTGCTTCCTGTAATGTACTATTAAGCAGCTTGTTTGCAGATATGGATGTTTCTTTTCGCTTTCATACTCAAAACTAATGTGATTGTCTGTCATTTTTCCAGCGCACCCTTACATATTTGTGTTTTTTTAACAAAAACACTACCAAGATAAGGGCAAAACTGGAAAACCACAGCACTGAGCCTTGTGTGTACTGATACCTGTAATATATATCTGTAATACCTCTAAATGTGTAATATACATGTACTGATCCATGTAATATCCCAAGTGCCTTGAGGGTCCTCCACAAAAATATCTAGGGAGGGATTTGACAGAATATATGCATGCATCAGCAAAGACTCATGGACTCAAATGACCATGAAAATCTCTACGATCATTGAAAATGCAATATACTGTGGAACTAGTAGGCTTTAATTTATAACATGAGCACAACAACATGGCAACTCCCTTAAAGAAACACACTGCACAGTGGTAAATGTAAAGCATGAGATAAAACAACAAAGCAACACTACAACAATAAATAAATTAACAAGACAATGTTTTTATAATTTATATATAATAAATTATAAATTGCATTTTATATGAGCCAACATGTCTTTTTGGGTTTACTGGTAGAAATCCTAATAGAGGTGCATAAGCCTTGTCTTTAAAAAGACATCTGATTATGGACTGAAGTATATTGATTTTTTTGGGGCCAAAACTTGCCAAAAGTGCCAAAAACATTAAGATGCTTGCCTGGAGCGGTGGGCAGCCCAATCCGCAGCACCCGGGGAGCAGTTGGGGGTTAGGTGTCTTGCTCAAGGACACCTCAGTCATGTGCTGTCGGCTCTGGGGAACCGGCGACCTTCCAGTCACGAGGCTGGATCCCTAACCTCCAGCCCATGACTGCCCCAAACATGTTGAATGCCCATTTGCATGCATGTTTTTTTGGGGAGTCTTGCATGTTTGTCATTATAAATCTGAGCCTCTTGTTTTTGTTTTCCTAGCCATTCATATATCTTTAAAAGTCTGAGCTTCCTATCCTTGTGTTCTGGAATGCAGTCTCCCCCTCAAGGGGAGCCTGACATGTATTCCGTAGATGTTTTCCAGTATTTGACCTCAGCCTGTCTCTTCTCAGTTTTTGGATTATGGATCACTCTGTGATATCTCTGTCTGGTGGTGTTGTGACCCCTGCTGTCAATAATGATCACCATGCCTGGATTTGCCCAAACAATGCTTTTGTCTGCCTCAAAATCCACTGCAGAAGAGATTGCAAAGTAAGAGACAGAACAGAGGCCTTGCATTTTATACAAACCTGGTAAAAAGGATAGACAAGGGAGAACAAGACATAGGTGAAAATAATGAGATGAGGGGAGCTATGTTGAAGCCAGAAGGCCATAGACAACGAAAAGGGTGGAATTAGAGGGCTCCTAAGCACAGTTAAACAGCTCTTTGACATTCTCCATGAAGGGGATTTTATGACAATAACAAATTAAGCAAGCCATTAAGATGATAGATTATCGCCATTTAAAGGCACTCTAGGGGGGCCACTACATCATCCCCTGTAATATGCTGATCAGAATCAGGTTTTTTCACCAAGCATGTTAAACATACAAGGAATTTGTCTTGGTGAGGGCTTTGCAACATGACATACTAAACAGACCAGACAAGTATCTCAGACGAACAAATATTAGAGAAATAATAAGACATAATGAGTGCTTCAAGGATGTGGGAAGTTTTTTTTCCAATTAGCATATGCCTGGTGTCAATGGTGACATGCAAATTTTGCCTTTTTTTCCAGTTGAATTTTTGGAATCATTTACATAAAACAGAATGTGTCACAATTGCTGCAATATACTTTCTTAAGGACACATTTAAGAAAAAACTTTTGGTGAAAGAGGCCCATTGTTAGTAGAATGGGTCTTACTGAAGAACTCTGCAGCTTTAAATGTGCCAATGTCACATTCACCAAATTTCTGCCCAGCTAGATATGCCACTGACTGTAAGTGCTATTATTATGGCATCATCTCAGAACAACAAATGCTCAGGCGCAAAGGGTTAGACAATAAAAACTGACAGTGCAAGGTTACCAAGTACTGAAGCATATAGCACATAACACTCTCCTAGCCTCTATTGCATCACTTACTAAAAAATTCCAAAATGTCTTTGGGACCAGCATCAGCATATGAACTGTGCATTGAGAGCCTCATGAAATGGGTATCCATGGCTGAGGAGCTCCAAACAGGCCTACAATCACTATGAGCAATGCCAAAAACCAACTGGAAGTTGTGTAAAGCAAGCTGACACTGGATTCTGGACTGATGAATCATGGTCTAGCAGTCTGATGGATGAACCAGAGTTGATGCAGAGGGAACTAATCACTGGAAAGCCTAGTGCCAACAGTACAGTTTGGTGGAGGAGGGATAACGGTATGGGCTGTTTTTCAGGGTTTGGATTAGGCTCCTTAGTTCCATTGAAGGGTAATGTTCATGCTACAGCGAGCAAAGACATTTTAGACAGTGACATTATTTAACAGGTTTGGTGTGGAGGATGTCCATTGGCTTTGTGTACCCCTGACTCACAAATTGAGCTCACAAATTCTTGTCTGACTGAATTGGCAAAAAAATTCCCACAGACACATTTCAAAATCTTGTGGAGAGCCTTCCAGAATTGTGGAGGCTGTTATAGCTGCAAACTCCATATTAATGCCTGTGAGTTTGGAATGGAATACCCAAGAATTCTGTGCCAGACTGCCAAAGACAAATTTCCATTTTATATAAATCTAATGGACAATAAAGTTTTCTTATCTTATCTTAAGCTCTTTTAGGTGTGAAGGTATGTGTCCACATTTGACCATATATTATACACGATGAACTTTGTGCAAATTAGCTGAGCAGGGACAACCCATTGGTGTGGTAGCCAATTGTGTCATGCCCATAGCAAATCCTGAAATCGTTTTAGGTCCCAGTGCAAGTAAAGCATTTTGTGCAGGCATAACTATAAAAAAAGTCTACCTTTCAAAACCTTTTTCAGCCAACACCTGTACATATACGCATATGTGTGTTGGCAAGAGGCTTTAGACACCTGGAATACTTTAAGTATTAAAGTTGCTTTCTGGACCAGCTGTGTAGAATTTAGTGCTTTAGCAGCACACCACCTGGGGGCTTTTTAACAATAAGCTGAGTAAATTCAGTTGGACTTTGTAGTAATTTGGCTGCTCCACCTTTGGCATTCAAATGCTGCTTTATTAGGTTTGAGAAAAGACATATTTGACTCTGGGCTTCTGTGTAGGAATATGAATATTGAAGATGAACATGCAATATTGAACAGGTGGTTAAGTATTAGCATACTGACATGCAAACACGCACACTCGCACACATCATGCATTTATATTGCAAGCACACTTCAGCTCAGCCATCAGAGATGATTGGTTTATTAAATCTCAGTGAACTGCTTTACATCAAGACAGCCTTCTCCTCTGGGTCATAACAGATGTGCACATACTCATTTGTTCCCATAAGAGAAGGATAAAAGTCTCCTTAATATCTCTGTAGTTTCTCCGAGAAAACAATGAGATGGAAAGACAATGGAACGATGAAGACCTCCTGCTGCTTAGATGTTTCTCCTGAGTGAAAGTGCTAAAGAACCTTACATGTCTCCTCCTGAGTTTTAGTAGAGATCTCAATAAAATCACAAATTGTGCAGTGATTTGCCAAGATAATAATGCTCATACTTATCTATAACTGAACTAAACCATTTCTCATCAGAGACCTTCTCAGTTATAATACTGTGAGTAACTATTATAATCATTATCTGGGCCAGAAGAATCTCATGCCTCCTTTTTATATTGACTATATGACTATTTCACCAAAGAAAATCTCCGTTAAGGCTCCACCTTATTTTCTCACCTCTCCAATCACTGCTTAGCAACTGTTTAGGTAATAGGTTTGCTGTGTTTTTGTTGAATTTGAACATAGTTAGGTTGTCTTCATTGGGTAGATGTGACACACATGCTTTATTTTTAAATATATTGCAGTGTTGCTTTTGTTTATTTGACTCCAGCAATCTAGTTCATGTGTACACAGTCTTGTTGTTTTGAATAACCATAGGGTGGAAGCACAGGAATGAGGGTGAATGGCGGGGTGATAAATGCAGTGTTGTCAGCTCTAGGCTATAGCTTGATGTTTTGACTATGCAGGACATTTGTGTTAGGAAAAGCTGGACTAGCTACTTTCTCACAATAATTTATTTCTGCCTACACCACTGGAGAAGAAACACTTTATTTATTTATTTATTTATTTATTTATTTATTTATTTATTTATTTATTTATTTATTTTTTATTAAACTCACAGGAAAAAGAACAGTTGCATTTTGGCACACAGCTTTCCTCAGTATGCTCATGATAAGGTAGCGACCAACCCATTAAGTAGTATTGCTAATCATATGAATCCACCCACTTATAGCATCATTACTGTGAATCACAGTTACCAACAAGATCAATTTTTGATAGTGTGAAATGAATCAAATCAAAAATACAGCCTCATAAAAGCAAGCAGAAGTGACTTCCCATTTTAATTGGTATAACCAATTTGCAGGTGGACCAAACTTTCAATTTCAATTCTGGATTTAGGCCAGAAGAATGATGTATACATCATAACCGAGACATTTGTTTTAGTAGAAACTTGTGTCATTTGTTTGGAACACAGGAGTAATAATATCCAACATAAATTTTGATATTTCTGATACTACAGAAATAACTGCATTTAGCTGCTGCTATATAATGTGTTTATGTACAACCCCATTTTCAAAAAAGTTGGGACACTATAAAAAATGTAAGTAAAAACAAAATGCAAAGATATGCAGATGTCACGCATTGGACTCATCAATTGAACTCACCTGTGTCTCATTATAGCACAGAGTACAAAAGCCTTGGCTTGAAAATCAATCAGTGCGAGGTATTGTTTTCTCCGGAACTTACTGAGTGTATTCTCCTTGTTATCTCTTGTTTAACTGTAATTTTGACCTCTTGGATTTGTGTTTTTGACTAGGTCTGTTGCCTTTCCCTTTTTGGTTCTTTTGCTGGTTGTTTGGATTTGTTATTGAACATTTGCACTGAACTTGGACTACTCCTTTGTGTTTTGCCCCTTTTTGTTGCCTTGGCTGCTAGGTAGATGAATAAACCATCTAACCTCTCATCTGCTAGCGTCTGGATTTCTGTCACATCGCAAAAGCAGATCATGTATATTTAATTCAAAATGCTTCAAAGACAACATATCAAATGTTGAAACTGAAAAATTTTATTGTTTTTTGAAAAAAAATATATTGTGGCGAGCACGGGGTTTCTTGCGATTGGTCACGTAGCGGCCCCCCAGTCAGAGTAGGAGGGGCCATGCAAATGTGGCTGTTGCCGTCTTCACCCTCTGGCAGAAGTGTAGCTAGATTGATGGTCTGGGTGCGGTTTCCCCCAGCTAAGGGATTCTGGTTTCACTCTCTGTGCAGTTTGAATGCAGTAAGCGAGTAGTAAACTAAATAAAGAGCACTTTTGGCTATAAGCACGTTTTCTTTCTCTGAGTCTCCCAGCTGGTCATCACAATGGTGTCAGAAGTGGGATCCGGCGGCCAAGATTAACAGACTAGAGCAGAGAATCCTGAAGCTGGGTGGAGAAGAGTCCCAGCGAGGGAGCGGCGGCCTGCGCGTGGTGGGTACTGGGCATTACGCCGGCTCTACCTTGCCTGACGGGGCTAGCCAGCCACGAGCCCGGCTGGTTAGCGAAGAGCGCCACCGTTGGCGGTTGGACGGCGGCAACCGGCACTGGAGCGGCGGCGTCGAGCCGAGGCTGGATGACGGCGAAGGTCAGAGCCACGCCCCCCTCGCTTCGACGGCAGCAAGTATCAACCTGCCCCGTTACAACGGAGAGGCTGCATGGGAGCCGTATGAAGCACAGCTGGGAGGGGTGGCAAGACACTACGGGTGGTCCCTGGCGACGATCGCTACCAGGTTATGCTTAGCGCTGGAGGGCAAGCCCTGGTGGACCTTCCGGTGGAGGAACACAGGAACCTGGAGGCCCTCAAAGCGACTCTCCGTCAGCGCTTCGGAAAAAGGTCGCCACAGTTCAGGTCCTGTGGCAGCAGTTGAGAGAGAGGAGGCGCGGAAAGGGAGAAAGACTGGGTGTCCTCACCGTCGAGCTTCGCACGCTGGTGAGACAAGCCTACCCAGATTTCTCGGCCAGGGACGAGCTCACGTTAGACGCATTTTTCAATGAGCTAGCGCCCGGTAGCCTGCAGCGGCACGTCAGGCTGAGCAAAGTCACCTCACTCAGCCAAGCGGTGGAGGAAGCAGAGAAAGCAGAGCTCATCCTGAAGGACGCAAGACCTGCCGCCTGCTACCAAGTCGTGGTAGAGGAGGAGGACGAGCCAATGGCGTGTCAAGTTCGCTCATGGCGCTTCCTACTGCTGATCAAGACCGTGTAGCGGCAACTTCCAGCATACAGGACAGGGACCAGGGGCTGGCCAAGCCCGAACAGACACAGCCGGAAGGGGAGGGTGTAACCCTGCTCCCCGAAAAGATCCCCAACCAGAACACACCAGAGGCGGTGAGGGAACTGTGGCATCACAGCAGCGAGGGGCTCAGGGAGGAGCAAAGTCGGCGGCTGTGGGCACTGTTGCAGGCGAACTTGGATGTGTTCGCGGCCCGGGAGGAGGATTGCACCCGGACAAGTCTTGTGCAGCACCAGATCGACACGGGCTCCACTGCACCCATTCGACTACGTGTGCACCACCTCCAAATCGCAAAGCAGCAAGCAGCTGAGCAAAAACTGAAGGAAATGCCTGAGAACAGAGTCATTGAGCCATCCAACAGCCTATGGGCAGCCCCTGTGGTGCTGGTGAAAAAGACGCACCGACCTTCGATGAGGCCCTAGCCTGCCTGGAACAAGTGATCGGCGCCATCAAAGCCGCTAACCTCTAGCTGCATCCCAAGAAATGCCTCCTCCTCCAGCGCAAGGTGCAGTTCCTGGGCCATGTGGTCAGCGGAGACGGAGTGGCTACCGATCCGGGAAAAGTGCAGTCTGTCCGGCATTGTCCTACACCGCGCAACGCGAGTGAGCTTTGGAGCTTCCTGGGACTAGCCTCTTACTACCGGAGATTCATACAAGGGTTCATGGACATCGCAGCTCCCCTCCACCGGTTGACGGAGAAAGGCGCAGCGTTCCAGTGGACGGACAGGGCGGACAAGGCATTTCGGCATCTCCGCGATGTGTTGTGTGCAGCTCCTGTGTTAACACTCCCTCAGGTAGGTGGACGGTTTATTGTGGACACTGATGCTAGCGGTTATGGTATCGGGGCAGTGCTATCTCAGGTTCAGGGGGGTCAAGAGCGAGTGATAGCATACTATAGCTGTGCTCTCAGTAAACAGGAGCGTAACTACTGCGTAACCCACCGAGAATTGCTTGCTGTAGTGTCAGGTCTGAAACACATTAGACACTATCTTTATGGCACCCCGTTCGTGCTGCGTACCGACCACGCTTCGTTAACCTGGCTGATGCAGTTTAAAGAGCCAGAGGGACAGGTAGCTCGTTGGATTACTGTCCTCCAAGAGTTTCAATTTGCCATTCAACATCGCGCGGGATGGTTGCATAGCAACATGGACGCGCTGTCACGCCGCCCCTGTCTAGAGGTAGAATGCCGCTGCTGCACGCGGCTAGAGCAGAAGGCGGAGCAGGTAGAAGAATGGGTAGCAGCCGTGGGGGTGCCGGATAGCGAACTGATAGAGACTGATAGAGTTTCAGAAAGCCCAGGGGGAGGATCCGGTGCTCCGTAAAGTTTTGCAGTGGAAATGGGGGGGGGCCACCAGCCAGAGTGGAAAGACGTTACACCACACGGGCCGGACTTAAAAGCATATAGGTCCTCCTGGGACAGTCTAAGCGAGCGCGAGCCCCCCTTCAACCATTGCAGTCTGGCGCCCCCATGGAGAGGGTCGCCGTGGACGTGTTGGGACCGTTTCCGTGCACTGAGGCTGGCAATCGCTACGTGCTAGTAGCTATGGACTTCTTTACGAAATGGCCAGAGGCCTATGCGGTCCCTGACCAGAGCGCAGTCACCACCGCGGAGCGGCTTGTTGAGGAGTTCTTTTGCCGTTTCGGCTTGCCAGAGGAGCTCCACAGTGACCAGTGGCGCAACTTTGAGTCGCAGGTCATGGCCGAGGTGTGCCAACGCCTTGGGGTTCGGAAGACCCGTACCACGCCCCTGCATCCTCAGAGTGATGGGTTGGTCAAGCAGTTTAACAAGACGCTCGCCATCTGCCGCTGGTCTTGTGGTCGTGCCGAGCGGCGGTACAGGGATTCTACGGGTTTCATGCCAGCACAGCTAATGCTGGCAAAGGAGCTGCGCACGCCCACGGACTTGGTCTTCGGACTGCCCGTGGGGTTGGATAAGACATGTAGACATGTAGCGAGACATGTTACGCCCGCAACCTCAGAGAGCGCCTGGCAGCTGTGCACAGAACCACACGAGAGAACCAAGAGGGGGCTAGTGCGCGCCAGAAAAGGGCGTACGATACGTGCTGTCAAGGTGCCCCACTGGTACCAGGGACTGACGTGTGGTTCTACAACCCAAGGCGTAAAAAAGGACGCTGCCCTAAGCTCCAGTCCGACTGGGAGGGGCCATGTCGTGTCTTGCACAGGCTGTCGGAGGTGGTGTACCAGGTCCAAACGGGTCGCCGGACGGTGGTCGTTCACCGTGACCGACTGGCCCCTTACCGGCCTAAGGGCAATGCCGTGGCCGAGGAACTTCCAGGGACTGGGGGGGGGGTGTCACAAGGAAGAGCTTCTACACAAGCTCAGCGGACCCCCCCCGCGCTTCAGTGACTTTATCAGGGACTAGATGTAAAAAAAAAAAAAATTGGTTCTGTGTTGTTGACAGACAATATATTTTTCAGGCAATGTCTTGCTTATTTCAGCAAAACAAAGCCAAACAACAGTTAGCATATATTACAACATCATGGCTCTGTACTAAAAGAGTCCGGGTGCTAAACTGGCCTGCCTTCAGTCCAAACCTGTCACCCACTGACAACATGTGGTGCATTATGAACTACAATATGACAAAGGAGACCCTGAACTGTTGAGCAGCTGAAATCCTATTTTAAGCAAAATGGGAAAATATATCACTTTCAAAACTACAGCAGTGTCTGCTCAGTTCCCAAACACTTACAGTTTTTTTTTTTTTTTTTAAAGAAGAGGTGATGAAACACAGTGGTAAACATACCCCTGTCCCAACTTTTTTGGAACGTGTTGTTGGCATCAAATTTAAAATGGGCACATTAAAAGAAAAAAAAAAAAACTAACATTTCTCAGTTTCAAAATTTGATTTGTTGTCTTTTTACTATTTTCAATATAGGGTTTAAATTATTTGCACATCATTGAATTTTGTTTTTTATTTATATTTTGCACAGAGTCCCAACTTTTTTGAAAATGGGGTTGTACTTCAATGCTTAAAAAAGCCATAGTCAAATGCTTCCCATCCTTATGTCCACCTAACAGTCCTCCCTACATTTATCCCCAAAATGTTGAGAACATTATTGCTAAAGCAGGACTAGATACACTCATACTTGTGTTTAGCAGTGTGATTGGGATTTTGGGTTTAGGGGCCTAAATGACAATAATGTGGGAACATATTTTTCAATTCTTCTTATGCATTGATCTCATGATAATGTGATCAAAACTAATAAAACTTTTTTAATTGAGTCAAATGACATACTTAGCTGTTTTTGGTATTCCTTGTTTGTCAGCTAAAAACACACCTACACACATTCTCTCACACACACACAGAAACAACAATAATTCCAAACACATTACCACCTTGCTATGTCAGAGCAGATTACAGTAATTCTATTTGATAAAGGGTAGCCTGCATTGCATTATCACATCTACAGGTTTCCTCTACAGCTGCTATGGCTCTCTGCTGTCCTTTCCCTTCACTCTGAACAACAGCAAGCTGCTCTCATTCAAACCCTTATCTTAACCACTGTAAGCGACATTTCAGAGCTGCAGCCAGATCGGCCTAACGGGCGACATCCATTAACATTGCTTTTGCTTCCTATTATCCTCAGTGGAATGATGGGTTCAAATTTACAACCCCTGATAAACAGCCAGGAAGCTGATGGTAAAAAAAATAGTAGGGCAAATGTGAAAACAAATTCATTGCCCAAAACAAATAGAGGCAAAGCTCTAAATGAAATCAATAAAGGCTAAGCGATATGAATGTTATCTAAAGTGAATAAAGGGGATGTGAATTTGCAACAATGGTCGTGAGTGTGAATGGAGAATGAGAAACAGGCTGCATTTCTATTTGATTCGTTGTCAGGATAATTAGGATAATGACTTCCTTTTGCCCACTGAGCCTCGCTGTGAGTCACTCTGATATGTGTGTATGTGCGACAGAGAGAGAGAGAGAGAGAGAGAGAGAGAGAGATAGCTTGGGTTGTAACTATTCCTTGTTTGATTATAGCTTGTCTTTCCATCCAATGCTCTTTTCATCAGCACTATCAACGTCACATCAAACAAATGAAAACAATCTCTTCAGCCAATAAATGTAAGCCAGCATATCAATGCAATCAATGCCAATTCATTAAAGTACAACCGGGTAATTGGAACCATTTAGAAAATGACTGTCTCTACACATATACAGTACAGAGATCTTATAGCATTTAATAAGAAATTGGACTCAGAGAGTGCTACAGACCTTGTCATGGAACCCCCATCCTGGACCCACCTTACACCTACTGCTCTTTGTGTTAGACCTAACAGAATGTATTCATCTTAACTCCTCTGCAATTATTGTGTACACTCAAAGAAATATGTCTCAGTATGTGCTAATGTACTGATATAGGCCAAAAATATAAACAAAAACAAAGACTTATTTTGCTCTACTTTAAGCATCAGTAAGTAAAACTTTATGTATATAGCACTTTTCCAGAGTGACTCACAAAGTGCTTTACAAAATACTTACAAATAAAATACAATACAAGACAATTAAGATCCTTATAATCATATACTCAAATAAGTAATACACACAATTAAATACTCAAATGCACACCGACTTATAAAGAACACTGATCAAAAGCTGTTAAAAGCAAGAGAATAAAAATAAGTCTTTAAACGTTTTTAAAAACCTGGATTGAATCAGAGAATCTGACATCAGTAGAAAGATTACTCCACAATTTTGAGGCATAGACTGCAAAAGCCCAGTCCCCCTTTGATTTTAAGTTGGTATGAGGAACAGTTAATAACCCCTGATTAGAAGACCTTAAAGTTCTCCCACTATGAAGAGGACATAAGAGCTCAGTGATGTATGCTGGAGCCTCGTTATGAACAGCCTGATAAGTAAGCATTAAAATTTTAAAATCTATTCTATAGCGTACAGGCAACCAGTGTAGAGAAGCCAATACTGGTGTAATATGTTCCCTACCCTTTGTCCTAGTGAGAAGATGAGCAGCTGCATTTTGAGCAAACTGTAGACGAACCACCTCTCTCTGACTCAGACAAGTAAATAAGGCATTGCAGTAGTCCAAATGGGTGGAGACAAAAGCATGAATAATTTTTTCAATGTCAGAAAAGGGCAGGAAATTTCTAACTTTACTAATATTTCTAAATTGGAAAAAAAACAGGATTGAAGACGCCTCTTGATGTGTAAGGAGAAACTGAGGTGGGAGTCGAAAGTCACACTGAGATTTCTCACAAAGTTCATTGTCTTAAACCAACACAATCAATAGCTGATTGCACCTTTTTGGACATTTCCTCAGAGCCCACAATTAGAACCTTTGTCTTTTCATCATTTAGTTCAAGAAAATTTTGAGACATCCAGGTTTTAATTGCTGTCAGACAGTTGGTAAGATTACCCAATCTACCAATGTCATTTCATTTGACAGATAGATATATTTGTGTATCATGGGCATATCATATATAAGATGCAGGGGCAGTCTGTCACCCACAGACACCACATATGACCTGTTTGATAAATAAGAATAAAACCATTTTAGTGCTGTCCCAGAAATTCCAGCCCATTGATTCAACCTTTCCAATAAAATACCATGATCAGTGGTATAAAAAGCTCTGCTAATGTCCAAAAGAATTAAAAGTGATACCTCACCAGTGTGAGCATGCATTAAAAGATCATTTAAGACTCTCAGAAGAGCTGTCTCAGTGCTATGTTTTGGATGAAAGCCAGATCGAAATTTTTACAGAATGGCATTATCTTTGAAAAATTGCATAAGTTGAACTGAGGCTGTCTTTTCGCAAAATCTTGGAAATAAAAGGTAATTTAGAGATAGGCCTAGATTATTACAATTTGATGAATCAAGATTTGATTTCTTAAGAAGTGGTACAACACAAGCTTGTTTAAAAAAGTCAGGAAAACAACCTGAAGTAAGAGATGCATTTGTAATATGTAATAAGCAAAGAGCAACAGATAACAAGACCTTTTTTCAAAAAATTAGATGGCATAAAATCAAAAGGGGAAGAGGAAGGATGCAACCCTTGCACAATTTCTCCTCCAGAGAAATTGGTTCAAATTTATCAAAAAGAACCATATGACAAGGAGGAAGAGAAACCATTGAACTACTGGGTGGCAAAACAATACTAGCTCTTAAGTCACTAACCTTATTTATAAAAAATGTAGAAAATTTCAACAATCTTGGAAGCTGAACTAGTAAAAGAGGCCTCATTTATCAGCTGGTCAATGGTAGAAAACAAAAATCTAGAACTATGCTTATTAACAGCAATCAAATTTTTAAAATAAGCTCTTCTCGCATTTCTAACATGTATATTAAAAACAGTTAGAAGGTCTTTTAAATAAAGATAATGAACTTGCAATTTTGATTCTTTTCATCTAAGCTCAGCTTTTCTACATTTCTTCTTCAGAGCTATGATTTCATCATTTAACCATGGGGAAGGATTTATCATAGATTTAACTCTCGTTCTAATAGGCACAATCTCATCTAACACAGTAGAGCATAAATCATTTGACCAATTGACCAAGTCATTTACCTGATTACAGTGAGTCATAGAATTATATACCTTAGAAAAAGACTGGTAAAAGTACGCATAGAATCTATTTAGAAAACGTGAGCAAATAATACGTTTAGATTTTAAGCATTAGCTCAGCTATAGCCACTTTTCTCCAGCAGCTCCTACTTTTTCACAAAAGTAGAATAGTAGAATAATGTTTTATAAAAACGTCTCAGTGTTTACTTTTCATGAGGCTGAAGCCAGCTTCTTATTCTCCAGCTTCTTGTTCTAATTTTCCTGTTTTAATTCTACTTAAAAATCTAATTCTGATGTGGAGCCACAATAGGGCAGTAAAAGAGCTGCATGTGGCTACAGAGGCACACGTTGCTGACCCCTGGCCTATACATATGGATATAAAGAGAAAAGTAGGCTAGTGCCCCCTTAGCTACTCAATCAACCAATTAATCAAATTTATGTGATAATATAAATTAATGAAACTAGACACATGCAGGCTTGATTACTGCCAACCTTCTTGAATCTAAGTATCACTTTAGTAGAACCTTTCCAGCAATATGTAGTAGACTAAAAGGTCTCACTCTGCCGTAGTCAAAAGAAACATCAGCAGCTTCAGAAACTCCAGAGAAGTTTTTGAGCTATGTTAGTCTTAATTTCTAAGTTTCTAAGGTTCTGGGACTCTCATGAACCACAATGACATCATCTCCAAATGATGAATCTTTCCAGAAGCCTACCGCCTGAAGATCCATTTAGCAAAGAGAAAAGTGGACAATGTCCAGTCATCAGACTATGATTTGAGGCACAACTAGGTTATGCAGCAAGATAACGATCCAAAGCACAAGAGCAAGTCCACCTCTGCATGGCTCTAAAGAAAGAAAATGAAGGTTTTAGTGTGGCTAGTGAAAGTTGATGGACTTAAACAGATAGTTTAAGCCTGAAAACCTTCCACTGTGGCTCAACTACAACAATTCTGCAAAGAAGAGTGGGCCAAAATTCCTCCACTGTATGTACATAAGATAGGTCAACAGAATCAGAATCAGAATCTCTTTATTTTGCCAAGTATGCTACATATACAAAGACTTGTCTTGGTGAGTGCACATGTCATTGTAACATACTAAACACACCAGTCAAGCAAACAGACTGTAATAAATGTTTAGCTATGGGAAAATTAAAATAAAAACACAATAAACAGAACAAAGTATAAGAGTAATGAATAATAAAAAAGGAGGAGCTAAAGAGAAGTGTGAATATATGTACATCTGAAGGTATGATGACATATGCTATAAAAAATACATACAGAATATTAAACAATGATATGAATATTTGCAGAAATGTTGTGCAAATTGCATTATGTTACAGAGAGGTTACTGTAATGTGTACAGAAAAGACATTTGTTTGGTTTAAGTTTAAAGTGCAAGGTGTCCATTGTGGTTAATGAGCTGCAACTCTTGGGTCTGGTTTTGCTGGTTTTAATGGCACTGAATCTTCTATCAGAGGGAAGTGACTGAAAGAGGTGATGTTCAGGATGAGAGGGGTCAGCTGTAATTTTGCCAGCATGCTTTGTCCCTCTGCTGATGTAGATGTCCTGAAGCACTGGCAGACAACATCCAATGATCCTCACCATTGTCTTATGTGCTGGGGTCTGGCTCATTCTTGTGAGGTGAAGGAACCAAACCAGATAGTTATGGGTGATGTGTGAATGACTTGGTGATCACTGTAAAACATTAGGCTCTGTGGCAGGTTGAATTTCTTCAGCTGTCTCAGGAAGAACATTATTTGCAGAGCTCTCTTGGCTATGGACAGTGTGTTCCTCACCCTTTTTAGGTTCCTGGATATAGTAGTGCCCAGGGATTTGAGTAACTCTTTGGAAACTAAAAGTTACTTGGGGAGTGGGAGAGGTAGGGAGGGTTGCGCCTGAAGTTCACCACCACCTCTACAGTCTTTTGTGTGTTGAGCAGCAGGTGATTGGCTATGAGGCCCACCACAGTGGTCTCCTCTGCAAGTATCAGGATCTTCACAGCTGGTTCCTTAGAGATTGGACATTGGTATGGACACTGAGGAGAAGGGGTGAGAGAACATAATCTTGTGGTACACCAGCACTGATGGTCCAGGGGTCTGATATGTGTTTTCCTAGCCACACCTGCTCTCTCCTGTTTGTCAGGAAATCTGTGATCCACCAGCAGATGGGATCTGGCACAGGCAGATGGGATCTGGTACAGACAGATGGGACAGTTTGACCTACAGCCTCTCTAACACTATGGTGCTGAATGCTGAGCTGAAGTCCACAAATAGAACTCTAGCATAGGTTCCAGGACTGTCGAGATGGTATAGCATTAAGTGCAGGGCCAAGTTGACCTTGTCAACAGACCTGTAAGCCATGTATACAAACTGCAGGGGATTAAGCAGAGGCATTGTAATGGCCTTCAGGTGGGCTAAGACCAGGTGTTCAAATACCTTCATGACTTCAGATGTCAGGGTTACTGGCTACTTTATATGTCAGACATAGTGAAAAAAGGATCATGTAAAAATGAACAATGACTCTTTTAGTACCTAAACCCACATGAACGTCACAAATACACCTCAAGGACAAAAATAAAATAAAATAAATATATAGGATGCAGACCCTTGAAATAATCTTATAATATTCTTTGAACAGTCTTAAAAAGAGAACTATAAGATAACCAGATTATACTATACATTATACTTGCCAAGATTGTGCCACTTGGGAGCCTAGTCATTTAAAAATGCATCTTGTGGCCCAGTTCTGTGTTTTACCTAGAAGCCCAGAATCCTAAATCTGCCCCTGCCTTCATCAATGTCCCTGTTGCTGTTTGCTCCACTGTTGCTGGATTAGTCTGGAGCTAAAAGTGCTCTGATGTTTGACTAGAATGTCATAGAGGGGATGTGAGATATTATTCATAATGCACAACAGACACGTATGTGAAGATGTCTATGTTGGTGCTGCCTGGTTGTTGTCTGTTTTGTAATTGTTGATGAAAATCTTTAACCACCTTTGGAGATGTACACAAAGAGTTTGACTTACTATGAAGAAGTGGTTCTCAATGTAGTTATTCTGCTCTGCATGTTTTGATGATTTTCTTGCTAACAAACCTGATCCAGCTAATCCGCTACTTAACAGGCCCTTCTTGAGTAGAAGTGGTTGTGTTAGAGCAGGGAAAACTACATTGTGCAGGATGGGGCACTTCAGAATTTTGGTTGAAAAACCTCTGCAGCTACAGACCATAAAAAGACATTGTAGAACAGATTTACTATACTACACAGGCACTAAATTGAATAAAACATATTGCACAGTGTATGCCTAAATGGTAAATGGAAACTTTCCAATCCTTTTAGAAAGACTCCATTTAACACAGGCAAAATGTCTTTGTAATATGCATGACAACGCTTTTGAAATCAGAGCAAAGATCTTGAAAATAACTCTACTTGGAAGAGAAATGGCCAAATTATTCAAAAACGTAAATGTTTTAAATTGATTTCTTCATAATCAATATAATATTTAATGCCTAAACAACAGAAAAGGGGCAGTCAGCTTTCAGTTAATAGAAACAGTCAAAGTAGTGGAGAATGGAGATGGTAATGGAGGTTACTATTGTAACACTACAGAAGTTTGTCATGGCAACTAACTTCTGTGTAACGTGGCAGAATAACTCAGACACTCGCTTTTCAAAAAAGGTAGTGAGGCATTAATGTTTGAGTCGTAATCCAAAATCGTGGTCAAAAAACAGGCAAAGGTCAAATACAGTAATGACAAAACACACAAAAAGACAAACATAACAAGACAAAGTCCAAAGGGAAAAGGCAAAAATGGCAGAAGTCAAAATAGCAAAGAGTCAAAAACTGACAAATCACAAAATAGAAGAAAGACCGCTCAGTAGCTCTTGAACAAGAAACATCAAACTAGACTAAAAGCCCAGGTTTTATACTAAACTAATTATCTTAGAACAGGTGTAACCAGTTAGTACTCTGGTGATGGAGAACGGTGATTGGAGCAAGATGGAGGACTGAGAATCATGTGATCCCCTGTGGATTCTGTCAAATGGAGTCCCTAGAGACCTCTAAGGGATCTGTGACACCCTGAACATAAATGTTTATAAATGCTAATTCCAATAGGCATCATCTGTAATGAATGCAACTTTGGTTAACTTTGATCAAAACTGCCAAATGAAACCTTTACAGTAAATAATACCAATTGGAATAAGCATTTATAAACATTTATGTAGGTGCCATGTAGCCTTATGAACAGAACCCTACAGTAAAGTGTAACTAGACTATCATAATAACTTTCAGAACTACGTATAGTGCTTATGAACATCCTTGTGTTTGAACTTGCCATTCGTTATGGACAATCCATGCCTGGTATAGATGCCCAATAACAATTCATCATTCGGGTTTAGATCGGGCAGGCCGTTCTTCCTAATCACGCCTCTCCAGGTCTGAGCATTAAAGTCTCCCAATAAGACTATGGAGTCTGTAGACAGGACACTTTCCAGAACCCTGCCAAGAAGGCTGAATTCTCTGACCTATTGTTTGGTGCATAAGCACACACAACAGTCAGAGATTTCCTCTCTGCGATTTTAATTTGCATTGAGGTGAACTTCTCATCCACCAGGACAAACTCTGCACAGCCACCAGCCGGGGACTCGTGTGTATCCCCACACTCACCTGGCACCTCTCACCCTGTGCAACCCCTGAGTAGGAGAGGGACCAACCGCTATCCAGGAGTTTGGCTCTGTTCGCCTTGAGAGACCCTACCAGGAAAATATTCCTCCCAATGATTTAGCACTGAAGATCCCTAGACCACACAAGCCCTTCTGCCACGACAAGGCCCCGATCCAGGAAGGGCAAGTTCGACCACAAGGATGTTCATAAGTGTACATGGTACCAGAGCCCCTTGGGTCAAAGGTAAATTATCAACTTTGCTGTCGTGTCATCTGACTTGGGACCATATGTTCTGGATACTTGGGTGAAGAGTGTTTAGCATTTAATCTTATATGGTCATCCCATATAAACTCTCAGAAAAGCTCCTCGCCCTTGGACTGACACCTGCCCTCTGCAACTGGGTGCTGAACTTTCTAACAGACAGACCCCAGTCAGTCAGAGTCGGCAGCTGCACATCCAGTACAAGAACTGTGAGCACAGGGGTCCCCCAGGGCTGTGTGCTGAGCCCCCTTCTGTACATGCTATTCACTTATGACTTCATGGCCTCCCAGAACAGCACCAGCATCATCAAGTTTGCTGATGATACTACAGTCATTGGACTGATCACTAGTGGGGATGAGACGGGAAGGAGGTGGCTGAGCTGGTGGCCTGGTGTCAACAATCTTTCCTTGAATGCAGACAAGACCAAGGAAATGATTGTTGATCCAAGGAGGAAGTGGGAGCTGCACACACCCCTGTACATAGGTGAGACAGAGGTGGAGAGGGTGAAAACATTCAAATTCCTAGGCATCCACATCAGTGAGGATCTCACCTGGTCTCACAACACACACCTCATCATCAGGAAGTCCCAGCAGCGACTGTACTTTCTGAGAAGGCTGAGGAAATTTGACATGCCAGCCAAAATTCTCAGCACCTTCTACAGGAATAGTGTTCTTACCAGCTCCATCACAGTCTGGTATGGAAAATGCACCACTCAGGACAGAAAGGCTCTCCAGCGTGTGATCAAAACTGCACAGTCCATCTCAGTAGCAGCCTTCCCCTCACTACAGGACATTTATCATGCCAGGGTCATCAGGACGGCCTACAACGTAATCAGGGACAGTACACACCCCTAGAAGAGTCTTCACACTCCTACCTTCAGGCAGATGCTACAGGAGTGTGAAGTCCAGGACTACAAAACTGACTAACAGTTTCTATTCACAGGCCATCAGCCTGGTGAATATTTCACTCACTACCTCTTCCCCCCTCCCATTCTGGCCGGTTTAACTTTGGCCAACCTTGCACTCAATAACTGCACCTTACGTACACTGCACTGCTGCTGTCAGAACACTATTGTTTACATCTATTACATGCACAAAACACTACTATTTACTGTTTACAACTGTTACTTGCAACATGCACTTTACAAACAGCTGCTCTACGTACTTGCACATATGCACATGTAACTTTAATTTTCTTTCAACTTTGCAGGTAAAACTGTCCTTTTTTTACTTTTTTATATTGTTTCTAGTGTTATTCTTACATTTTATATATATATTATTATATATTTATATATATATTTATTATTTATATATATATATATATTATTTTTCTATTCTCTTCTAAGATTATATTTGGTGAATGGAGGAACAGCAAAGTAAGAATTTCATTGTACAGTGTAACTGCCTGTTCTGCTGTACATATGTTTAATGTTTAAATACTCACAAACTGAACTTACAGACCTCAACTGCCATGCGTGCTTGGATTCCGCATCATATAATCTCTGCCGGACACTTGGAATTGCTCGACATCCACGTTACATCCACCGCTCAAAAAGAGGACCCTCGTTTAGCTATGGCTGTGATGGCTCTGATGCGCAGATCCCGACTATATGAACATATAATCGTGCTCACCAGCCTGACAATAAAGCCATCCATGGAGTAAATCATGGCCATCTCCGTCCACTTTCAAAACTGGTTGAACCTTCTCTTCCCAGCCGTTGCTGCTTTAACCTCGCCCATCTTAACACATGATCCATAACCAATAAAGCCTTGTTAATCAACGACCTCATCACCCAGAAAAAAGTGGATATGTTTTTTCTTTCGGAAACCTGGCAACAACCCGGTGACTACCTACATTAAAACATGCTGACGCCCTCAGGCTACAGTTATCTCTCAAAACCCCGACTAAAAGGGAGAGGAGGTGGTCTGGCTGTGGTTCACCATTCCGGTTTAACTGTCAAAGAACTTTCCCTATTCAGTACTACAACCTTTGAATATATTGCGTTGAAGGTTGTTTCCTCCTCACCTTTACTGTTGATTTTCCAACTCACACTCATGGTCATACTCTTGATTTACTCTGCTCTACTGGTTTGAATGATATCTCTGTCTCTGGTTCAGTTTCTGGTATTGCTGACCATAGGCTCATTGAATGTACTTTTCATATTTCTCCTCCCCCCTGTGAAAAAATCTCTGTTGTCTATCATCATATTTGGTTCACCCCTGAACTAAGGGTTCTGAAGGCTATTGGTCGGCGTCTTGAACGCCTTTATAAAAAACTTTATAAAAAAACTTACTGTCCACTCTCTACTTTACAGTCAACAAACCCACAAATATAGGGATGCCCTTAACACTACTCCAACTACTACTCCTCCATCATAAATAATGCTAAGTCTAGGCCAAAAGCTCTCTTTCGAACCGTTAACAAACTCCTCCATCCTCCTGTATCAGTGTGCCCCCATTCACCTGAGCAATGTCAGGCTTTTCTACATTTTTTTGACAAGAAAATTCATCAAATCTATAGCCTCTTTTCTTCTGCTTCCCAGCCATTCTCCTTTACAGATTCTCCTTCTCACAAAGCTAACTTGTTTCACACCTGGTGATAGTGATTTGTGATAGGTGATAGTGGTTCTCTCAATATTCTCCTTCTTCTCGACTTAAGTGCAGATTTTGATACTGTTAATCATGATGAATCTTTTTTCTATTGGCATCACTGACACAGCCCTACAGTGGTTCAGGTCATATCTTACAGACAGACACCAGTTTATTACATTAGGCCCACATAAATCCTCCTCTCCTGTTATATGTGATGTCCCGCAAAGCTCAGTTCTTGGACCCCTACTTTTCCTAATTTACATTTCACCCCTTGGGCAGATTATTCGTAGCCATGGCTTAAACTTCCATTGTTATGCTGATAATATACAGTTATATCTCAGTACACACACACCTTCAGATACCCCTCCCAGTACATTAATTCACTGTATTTCTGATTTAAAGCTCCGTATGCATAATAACTTTCTCATGCTAAACACTGCTAAAACTGAAGTCTTACTGGTTGGCCCTAAACCCCTACTATCAAAGTCATCCAATTTTTCAGTTAGTATTGATGGCCTGCTCGTTAAGCCTGCACCTGTCGTTAGAAATCTTGGTGTTTTACTCAACTCATCACTCAATTTTGATCTGCACATCAAATTCCTCACCAAAACTGCATTCTTTAATTTCCGTAACATTGCTCGTCTCTGACCGTTCCTGTCTGATAAAGATGCCAAAACTCTGGTTCATGCCTTCATTATGTCCCGCATTGACTACTATAACTCCCTCTTTGTTGGTCTCCCTGTAAAGTCTATCCAAAAGCTACAGTACATTCAGAACTCTGCAGCTAGAGTGCTCACCCACACTAAGCGTCCAGCTCATATCACCCCCATTCTCTCCCAGCTACACTGGCTACCGATCCTGTCCCATATAAAGTTTAAAATCTTACTTCTCACTTTCAAAGCTTTGCATAAACTTGCTCCCCCCTACCTCAGAGAACTGCTGACCTCTTATACTCCCTCTCGTTCTCTCAGATCTTCTAGCAATAACTTACTTGTTGTTCCATGCACCAGACTTTCCACCTTGGGAGGGAGGTCCTTTAGTGCCATGGCCCCCAAACTCTGGAATTCTCTTCCTCAATCCCTCAGGGACTGCTCTTCTCTTTCTTCTTTTAAATCTGACTTAAAGACTTTTCTGTTTAATGCACATTTCCTCCTCCTCTGTATAGTTTTTTTTTCTCTTGCTATGTGAAGCGACCTTGGGTTTGTGAAAGGCGCTATATAAATGTAATTTATTATTATTATTATTACATATGACAATAAAACTCTTGAATCCTGAGAGGTGCTGAGCTGTCAACTGATTACCATCTGGTGGTGAGTTGGATCAGATGGCAGGGAAGACTGATGGTCAGACCCGGTAGGCCCAAGCAAATAGTGAGAGTGTGCTGGGAACGACTGTCGGAGGCCCCTGTTCAGAATGATTTCAACTTCCACCTCCGGGAGAGCTTTTCTCATGTCCCAGGGGAGGTAGGGGACATGGAGTCTGAATGGACCCTGTTCAAAACCTCTACTGTGGAAGCTGCCAGGCGTAGCTGTGGCCAAAAGCTTGTGGATGCTTTGTCAGGATGGTAACCCAAAAATCCCCTGGTGGACATCAGTGGTGAGGGAAGCCATCAAGCTGAAGAAACAGGCTTTTAATGACTGGATGACCCGAAGGACTCCCAACTCAGCAGATAGGTACCGACAGGCAAAAAGGTGGCAGCCGCAATGGTGGCAGAAGCAAAATACAAGGCATGGGAGGAGTTTGGTGAAAGCCATGTAAAAAGACTTTTGGTCAGTCTGAAGGAGGTCCTGGACAACTGTCTGTTCGACTCAGCAGTGGTTGGGGTCGCAGCGCCCAGGCTGTGTTCAGCAAGGGTTGAGAAACCCTACAAATGAGGATATCGTCAGTCGGTGGAAGGACCACTTTGAGGAATTCCTTAATACGGGAGACATGCCTCCCTCACAGGAGTCAGGGCCAGAGGCTTCTGGCACGTCAAGCTTCATTTCCCTGGTAGAGGTCACTGAGGTAGTTGGCAAGCTCTTCAGTGGCAAGGCACCAGGGTGGATGAAATTCATCCAGAGATGCTTAAGGCTCTGGATATTGTGGGGCTGTCGTGGCTAACACACCTCTGCAATATTGATTGGACCTCGGGAACACTTGGACTGGCAGACTGGGGTGGATGGTCCATATTGTTAAAAAAGGGGACCGGAGGGTGTATGCCAACTATCAGGGTATCACACTGCTCAGCCTCCCTGGGAAGGTGTATGTCAAGGTGTTGGAAAGGAGACTTTGACTGATAATTGAACCTCAGATTGAGGAGGAACAATGTGGATTCCGTTCCGGCCATGGAACAATGGACCAGCTTTTCACCCTCTCACGGATTGTTGAGGGGGCATGGGAGTTTGCCCATCCAATCTACATGTGTTTTGTGGATTGGAGAAGGCTTATGACTGTGTATCCTGAGATATATTGTGGGAGGTCCTCTGGGAGTACGGGGTGCTGGGGCTACTACTCCAGGCTATTCAATCTCTGTACTCCTGGAGTGAGTGCTGTGTTTGTATACTCGACACATAGTCAGACTCTTTCAGTGTTATTGTTGGACTTTGCCAGGGTTGTGCCCTGTCTCCACTCCTGTTCATGATACTCATGGACAGTGTGTCAAGGCATAGCCATGGTCAGAAGGGCATTATGTGTGGAGGCTGGAGGGTGGCATCTCTGTTATTTGCAGATGTTCTTTTGGCTGGATCGCATGGATGCCTCTAGTGCTCACTGAAGCAGTTTGCAGCTGAGTGTGAAGCGGTTGGTATATGGATCAGCACCTCCAAGTCTGAGTCCATGGTCTTAGCCACTCCAGGTAAGGGGAAAGGACTTGTCCCAGGTGGAGGAGTTTAAGTATCTTGGGGTCTTGTTCACGAGTGATAGGAAGAGGGATTGTGAGATCAGCCGCTGGCTGGGACAGGTGGCAGCAGTAATGCGGTCACTGTACCAGACTGCAGTTGGTGGTGTTATTGGATATCGTGTTGTTGGTGTTGGTGGTGGCATTGGTTTTTGTGTTGTTGTTGCTGGTGGTTGGTGGTGTTGGTGATCGTTTTGTTGTTGGTGTTGGTGGTGAGGTGGTGTTGGGTATGGTGTTTTTGTTGTTGTTGGTGGTGGTTGTGTTGTTGTTGCTGGTTTTGTGGTGGTGGTGTTGATGGTGTTGATGTTGGTTTTGTTGGTGGGATGGTGTTGGGTATAGTGGTAGTGTTGTTGGTTGTGGTGGTTGTCTTGTTGTTAGTGGTTTTGTTTTTGTTGTTGGTTGTTGTTGTTGGTGGTGTTGATGTTGGTTTTGTTGTTGGTGGTGGGGGTTGTTGGGTATGGTGTTGTTGTTGGTGGGGGGTGTTGGGTATGATGGTGTTGATGTTGGGGGGTGTTGGGTATGGTCGTGTTGTTGGTGGTGGTTGTGCTGTTGTTGGTGGTTGTGTTGTTATTGTTGGTTTTGTTGTTGTTGGCGGTGATGATGTTAAGGTTGGTTTTGTTGTTGGTGGGGATGGTGTTGGTATGGTGGTGTTGGTAGTTGTGTTGTTGGTGTTGATGGTTTTGTTGGTGTTGGTGATGGTTTTGTTGGTGTTGGTGGTTGTGGTGTGTATGGTGTTGGTTTTGTTATTGGTGGTGTTGTTTTTTTGGTGTTGGATTTGGTGTTTTTATTGTTGTTGGGTTTGGTGTTGGTGGTGGTGGTTGTGTTGTTGATGTTGTTGTTGATGGTGGTCACGTTGGGTATGGTGTTGCTGGTGGTGGTTGGTGGTGTTGATGTTGGTTTTGTTGTTGGTGTTGTTGATTGTTGAATATGGTAGTGGTGTTGGTGGTGTTGCTGTTTTTGGTGTTGGTGTTGTTAGTTTTCTTGTTATTGGTAGATATGGTGGTAATGTTTTTGTTGGCATTGGTGGTGGTGGTGTTGGTCATGTTTTTTGTTGTTGTTGGTGTCGTTGTTGTTGGTGGTAGTGGTTGTTGGTGGTGTTTGGTGTTTTTGGTGTTGGTGGTGTTGTGTTGTTTTTGGTGGTGTTGATGGTGGTGGTGTTGGTGTTGTTGGTGGTAATGTTTTTGGTGTTGTTTTTGTTGTTGGTGGTTATGGCGTTGTTTTTTGTGATGTTGGTGGTGGTTGTGCTGTTTTTGTTTTTGGGGTGGTGGTGTTGGTATTGCTGTTGTTGTTGGTGTTATTGGGGGTGTTGGTGGTGGTTGTGTTGTCGGTGGGGGTTGTGTTGTTGGTGGTTGTGTTGGTGGTGGTGATGGTGTTGTTGTTGGATTTGTTGTTGTTGGTGGTGGTGTTGGTGATGTTGGTTTTGTTGTTGTTGGTGGCATTGTTGTTGGTGGTGGTGATGGTGTTGTTGTTGAATTTGTTGGTGTTGGTGGTGTTGGTGGTTTTGGTTTTGTTGTTGGTAGTGGTGGTGGTAGTTTCTTGGTGGTGGTGTTGGTGTTGATGATTGTGTTGGTTTTGTTGGTGTTGGTGGTGGTGTTGGTTTTGTTGTTGTTGGTGGTGGTTTTGTTTGTGGTGTTGTTGGTTTTGGTGTTGTTGGTGGTTGTGCTGGTGTTGTTGTTGATGGTGGTGTTGATGGTGTTGTTGTTGGTGGTGTTGGCGATGGCGGTGGTGTTGTTGGTGTTGGTGATGATGGTGTTGTTGGTTTTGTTGTTGGTGGTGGATGTGGTGGTGGTGTTTTTGTTAGTATTGTTATTGTTGGTGGTGTTTTTGTTGTTGATGGTTTGTTGTGGGTGGTTGTCTTGGTGTTGTTGATGGTGGTGGTGATGGTGTTCTTGGTGGTGTTGATGTTGGTGTTGGTGGATGTGGTGTTGTTGTTGTTGGTTTTGGTGTTATTGGTGGTGGTGTTGGTGGTGTTGTTGGTGATGGTGGTGGTGTTGGTGGTTGCGTTGGTGGATGTGGTGGTGGTGGTGTTGTTTTTGTGGGCGTTGTTGTTGTTGTTGGTGGTGGTGGTTTTGTTGTTGGTTGTGGTGGTGGTTTTATTGTCATTGTTGGTGGTTGTGTTGATGATGATGCTGAGTAAGTGAACTGAAGAGGAGAATGAGTTATCTGACAATGATGAGGAGGAAGTGTGTATGTGTTTTTGCAGCAGAATACAAAACAACCTATTAGAGCAGATTACATTTAAGTGAGTTTGAAATATGATCACACATAATTTTTAGTTTTGGTACACAAACTTGCATGCACATCAAAACATTAGGGGGGGTCTGGCCCCTTTTTGATAGGTTTATCTGAAATTTTAATTATTTTAATTATAAATTAACGTTTTTGTTTGTGTTAAAAGTGTACACCAATCAGGCATAACATTATGACCACTTCCTTGTCTCTATGCTTATTGTCCATTTTATCAGCTCCACTTACTATATAGGTGCACTTTGTAGTTCTACAGTTACAGACTGTAGTCCATCTGTTTCTCTGCATAATTTGTTAGACCCCTTTTACCCTGTTCTTCAGTAGTCAGGACCACCATGTACTGCAGTAACACTGACGTGGTGGTGGTGGTGTGTTAGTGTGTGTTGCGCTGGTCTGAATGGCTCGGACACAGCAGTGCTGCCTGATTAGTGTATTTTACATTTAAAAGAAATTCTTAAAAACTCTACTGTGACCATTTGAAATTGAGCCAGGTATTAATCCTTGACTGAGTATCTGAAATGCTCTAGACAGCATGACAATACTGACAAATGTATGAACAAATTTTTCTTCATGTCTCATCTTTTTTGCACTACGTCTGTGTTGTTAGCAGTCATGTTTCACATAATAGCGCTTGGCATGCCTTACAATTATCCTCCTAAAGAAATATGAATACAGATACATTACTTTAATCAATAGTGTTTGCATATATGTTGTAGACTAAATCCCTACCTTTTATTGTGTATTTATTACACCCTTCTAAATGATGCATTGCTTAGTAACTACACACACACACACACACACACATACACAGAGCAACACTCCACTGTACACAACTTGGGAACCCTCGGTAAACCACACCAAACATGCACACAGAAACAATACAAACAGGGAACACTCTGTAATCTCTCTCTCTCTCTCTCTCTCCCTCTCTCTCTCTCTCTCTCTCCCTCTCCCTCTCTCTCTCTCTCACACACACACACACACACACACACACACACAGAGCGACACTCCACAGTACACAACTTGGGAACCCTCGGTAAACCACACCAAACATGCACACAGAAACAATACAAACAGGGAACACTCTGTAATCTCTCTCTGTCTCTCTCTCTCTCTCTCTCTCTCTCTCTCTCTCTCTCTCTCTCACACACACACACACACACACACACACACACAGAGCGACACTCCACAGTACACAACTTGGGAACCCTCGGTAAACCACACCAAACATGCACACAGAAACAATACAAACAGGGAACACTCTGTAATCTCTCTCTGTCTCTCTCTCTCTCTCTCTCTCTCTCTCTCTCTCTCTCTCTCTCTCACACACACACACACACACACACACACACACACACACAGAGCGACACTCCACAGTACACAACTTGGGAACCCTCTGTAACCACACCAAACATGCACACAGAAACAGAAAAACAGCATACAAGTTTCCGGCTGTCTACATGAGGTAGAAGAAAACAGGACTCAGACCAGAGACCTCCTGCCATTGCCCCAAGGTACATTTCCCACAGGCTAATTAAAGCCTAAAGAAATTTGATTCAGAAAATTTTCTTACAGCTTACACCTACTGTAGCATATCAGCCAAAACATGTTTGATGTCTGAAGTGTGCTTCTTTAGTTTTGTGCTGGAGCTTAAAGCTTGTCCCATGTGTGAAAAACTGTTTTTCCATGTTCCACTGGCAATGCCTTCAAACAGGTCATTTGGACAAATGCTTATATGTACTAAGATACAATTCAAGAAAAAAACATTACTAACCTTCATAATGGCTCGGCCGGTTACCAATCTTCCAAAACTTTCTGATACACATTTGAGAATTATAATACAGATATGTTTACATTCTGCAAAAATGAATTAATTTATTTACTTGGAATGTGTGCTTATCAATGCAAAAATGAAACATGCAGAACATGCAAATACTCTAGACACTAATACATGAGTCAGAGGTAGGGCTACTACAGCTAACAAAATCAAGAAGGTAAGATGAGTTCACACTGAATATATTCAATTAATAACACATTTTTCCATATGCATCTATATATCTTGTCCTCAGAACACTGATGTGGAAAAATGTATTGCATTCAGCCCTACAAGAGCATTAGTGAGGTCAGGTACTAATGTTGGATGGTCAGTTCTGGATCACTTCAACTCATTCCAAGGGTACTGGATGGAGTTCCATTGCTCCATAGAATGCAGCTCCACTTCTCCACAGCCCAGTGCAGATAATTAGATAAAATCCCTCATGGCCACGCATGGCACTGCTAAAAATGAAAAACGTTTTTCCTCTCACGATGTAAACCACTGACTAGTCTACGCCTAGCATTCATTTCTGTGTACTGGTACCATTCACAAACACACAAACATTCTTTTTTTTAAAGACTTTAACACTTTTTTAAGAGTGTATACTTTACAGTGGACCTTGCTCTTGAGTTCTTGCAGGGTGTGTCACATGGCATGACAGATTTCTCCTAGTTACCATCACTATAAATGCCTAAAGGAACAAAGACAGTAAGGATGCAGACAACTGAAAATTTACTTCAAAAGTTTGTGTCTCAGATAATGTCTTTCATCTTGATGCATATGCATGATCTTATACGAAATGACAATAAGACTCAAATTTGGTATTTAAAACATTTATTGTAAACAATGCAGATACTGAGACTGCATTGATGTAACTGTACAAAATAAATCTGCAGACACACAACACTACACAACTTGGGAACCCTCTGTTACCACATCAAACATACACACATGCACACAGAAACTATACAACCAGGGAACAAACACTCTGTAATCTCTCTCTCTCTCTCTCTCTCTCTCTCTCTCTCTCTCTTTCACATACACACACAAACAGAGTGACACTCCACAGTACACAACTTGAGAACCCTCTGTAACCACACCAAAACAGAAACTGTATACAATCAAGGAACACTAATCTCTCTCTCTCTCTCTCTCTCTCTCTCTCTCTCTCTCTCTCTCTCTCTCTCTCTCTCTCTCTTTCTCTCTCTCTCTCTCTCTCTCTCTCTCTCTCTCTCTCTCTCTCTCTTTCTCTCTCTCTCTCTCTCTCTCTCTCTCTTTCTCTCTCTCTCTCTCTCTCTCTCTCTCTCTCTCTCTCTCTCTTTCACATACACACACAAACAGAGTGACACTCCACAGTACACAACTTGAGAACCCTCTGTAACCACACCAAAACAGAAACTGTATACAATCAAGGAACACTAATCTCTCTCTCTCGCACACACACACACACACACACACACACACACAGAGCGACACTCCACAGTACACAACTTGGGAACCCTCTGTAACCACACCAAACATGCACACAGAAACTATACAAACAGGGAACACTCTGTAATCTCTCTCTCTCTCTCTCTCTCTCTCTCTCTCTCTCTCTCACACACACACACACACACACACACACACACACACACATACACACATACACAAAGCCTCAGTTACAACCACCTCTCTTCTGTGCAGGATATGTACTAGATGTTGGGACATTAGTGTGAGGATTTAACTAGAGCATTGGTGAGGTCAGGTCCTAATGTTGGGTGATTAGTTCTGGATCGCAAACTCCACTCTAAAGATAGGTGCAGCTGCTCCAGAGCATCCTGTTCTACTGGCAGTGCTTTTCTGTGGAGACTATACCAGTCAACTGTGTGCAAATACAAGCTGTCTGTGTGCAACTGAACGCCTGTGTCAGCAGAAGTTGAAGATTTTGGTCCAGAAAATGACACTGTTCCCCAGGATTTTGTTCCAACTGCCTTTACAGCTGCTAGTTTGAATTAACTAGAGCTATCTAGGCAAACTGAACAAAATTCTGGGGAGGACTTTTAATTTCTGGACCTGACTTTCTCACCTCTGGTTGTCAGCAATGGGTAAAGAAGGGGTGTCTAGATATGTTTGGATATATAAGGCAGTTTCTAGTCTTGGCAATTTGACTGTCAGTAGCTTATCACCAGAAGCCACTAATCAGTAGAAGTACATGCTTTAAAACTGTGTTTATGTTGGGAATTGAAGTTTGCATCATTTTGACAGTGACTATAATTGTCTTTCTTTCAATTTTGTAAACTGAAATCTTCCAATTTTTGCACATTTTATTTCCACAACAATATCTGACTTTGCATTTTATACTTCACTTTAACTATGTTAGCTGCTATAATTACTGTATCAACCAAATACTGTATAATGTAGACTGCTATTCTGGTTGCTACCTCAGTGACTGCTATGCTCATATATGCTAGGCTATCTGCTAAGCTGCTAATATGTTATAGTATATTACATCCTCCTTTGCACAGTACTACCTGTGTTCTGTTTTGTATTTATTGTAAGTCTTTCGTATTTATTTATTGTAACTGAATTGTCTGCACTGTGTATATTATATTGTCGCACACTTGTGTTCCTGTTTTGGTCCTGGAGGAATGTTGTTTCTTTAACTGTGTACCTGTATCGAGCTGAAATGACAATAAAGAACTGACTTGACTAATCAAGTGTGGGGAACTAAGAGCTGGAGTCCAGCTTAGTTGGGTGATTTCCTTGCCCTGCGCTTGAGCAGGGAAAGCACAAAACTGAGTAGGAATTCGGCTCTCCACAAAAGGAGGTCCCCACTTTCGTTATAATTGTTTTGTGTTGAAGTAATTAATATGAGTAATATCAGTGAGGTAGAAGCAGTGAAGCCTCTGAATACATTCAAGAAAATGCCATTTTACAGTGTGTGGATAGCAGGCTTACATTTATGTACTCCTGATACATTAGTTACATTAGCAGATATGTTGATCTGTTATTTACAATAAGATTCATTGTTGGTCATTACATTAAATAGACTTAGTATTGATATGTTACACTGAGGACACATATTAATGTTATTAACCTTAACCCTAGTCCAAATCCTAACACTAGTTCCACCAAATAGTCTGTTAATAATTTGAACATATGTAGATAATCTATAAGAGGCTCCAAATAATGTATCAGGAGCATGTCTGTGGCAGCTTGCTGAGTGTCTTGAGATGGCATGTTACACCTGTAATATGTTCAGTAAGTTGTGAGGGTTAACATCTTCAGATATGGACATGTACATTCATCAGATGATTCACATATTTCACTTATGTGTGGTAGATATATAATCTGATGACAGTTTAATTTTCAATTTAATCAACTCAAAATAAAGTCATATCTACATTATGCCTAGGATTGTGCACAAGTGATTCAAATTCAACCCCTAGTGACTTGTTCTGATATATTAATTGTGTGATGTTAAAACCTTATTCAAAAAAATGACAAGATATGGCACACGGCCTTCATCTGACCAAGTGTTCCATCTTTCCCTTTTAAAAAGGAAAAATACATGTTCAGAAAATTATAATTATAATTAGTATTAATTAAAACAGGTGGCATCTACAACATGTTGCTGCATGTTTCCATTACATATAAGAAAAGCACAGTCTCAGGTTTTAAACAACTAATTATTATGTGAAGTGTGCTCATTTTAGCCCATATAAGTCTGTGTTATTATTAGAGGAAAATGTCTTATAATTTCATAAGAAAAACAAACAAAAACAAAATGCCAGTATGTAATCAAGATAGACGGTATGTCTATCTTGATTACATACTGGCATTTTATGTTTTTTTTTGTTTATGTTTATAGAAGCAGTCTGCATGCCTAGATGCTTGGTTTTATACACCTGTATGATTTGGATGGATGAGTGAATACTTTTTGCCGTATAATGTATGTACTACCTGTTTAACACAAAAAAGAAAGAAAAAAAATCTAGCAAACAGTTAACAGTACCAAGCATGTAACAGTTAATGTAATCCATTACATTCCATTAAAGATCTTTTTTCACATGTCATATCATTTCACTACAAATATAAAGTACAAAACAGTCTTTTGCAATGTGTATCAAAGCAAATCAAACACTGTGCTGCATAATAACAATATGGTATTCAATACTAGAGAACTGTAATACAACAGCATGAACAACATAAAGAACACCAACAAGATCTAAGTTGAAACAAATTCACATTAGTTAATGTACCTTATGGACTGTGTTGCTTTCCTCTCTGCTTTTTAGTTTTGGACTTGTTGTAATGCAGAAAAAAAAGAGAGCGGACAAAGACATCAAAATAAAACCGAATAAAACTAGTATTAAACTGTCATTATAAACATATTAATACAAGTAAAAAAGCACCAACAGATCCTATCTAATAGAGATTAAAAAGCCTTTTATTAAAAATATACTCAAATCCTAATAGAAAAAAACAATCACAGTGTAGAGAAGTGGATGAACTAATAAAAATATTTTTTACAAAACATACAGCATAAAAATGAACGTATGACCATCAGCATAACCCCTTTTCTGGTTTTGTCTCTGATTACTCATGAGTGGTGAGTAACAGTGTTGCTGTGCAGTTGAATGAAGCACCCTGCAAAATATACTGTACCTTTAACAGTGGATGAACACTTCTTTTTGGCTTCTCTGTGTCCGTTCACTGTCCAGCTCCTCTTTGCTGGGACGCTTTTATAGAAGGTGCTATAGAAGAACCTCCAGTTCCATGTAGTAAATATGACATGCTTTTTATTAACAAGGTTACAAGGAACACTCAATTTTACATGAATTTTGTTTTTAAATACATTCATTTGTTTTGTTCATAGTAAAATGAATGACTCATTACAGTGATTCTTATAACATGATCCTGGGACTACTCCCAAACCTACTTTGTGATGTTCGGTTGCTCACAGTCAGAACAACTGTCGAGTCTTCTGTGTTCTGAGTCGCCGGTAGGGTAATCTGGGATCCTGCTTTATCCGTTGATGTTAAAATAAGGTCAGAGTGAGGGATGGACAGATAAAGAGAATTTAAAGGGGCATGAGTTTGAGGGGCAGCTGGCTGAGGACAGTCAGGGAGACCTCCCTTACAATGAGTGTCTGTGGGCTTGTTTGTAGACACACACACACACACACACACACACACACACACACACACACACACACACACACACACACACACACACACATTTATTCTGGTAATTATGGAGGTTCTACAGATATACATACATATAAATACAAGATATAAAGTAGTAAGAAGCAAATACAAATGAATGCAAACTTACACTTCAAAATGCCTTCATATAACTGCTGAATGAACTTTATTGACTCTTGAGCCTTTTGGCCCATACTAAGCCAATCCAGTGGGCTGAACACTTTGGCCACATAATGGCCATTTTTGTTTTTCTGCCCAGTAAGAAGAATAGGGCACTTGCCGAGCACTGAGAGCTTATAAAGCTTTACAAGGGGAAAAAACATTTGGAGTAAAGCAGAATTATTTACTCTTTGATTCAATCACACTGAAAAAAAAAAAAAAAAAAAAATATATATATATATATATATATATATATATATATACACCAATCAGGCATAACATTATGGCAACCATTATAGGTGCACTTTGTAGTTCTACAATTACAGACTGAAGTCCATCTGTTTCTCTGCACACTTTGTAAGACCACTTTTACCCTATTCTTCAGTGGTCATGACCCCCATGGACCCTCACAGAGCACTTTTTGGGCAGTGGATCATTCTCAGCACTGCAGTATCACTGATGTGGTGGTGGTGTGTTAGTGTGTGTTGCACTGGTCTGAGTGGATCAGAAACAGCAGTGCTGCTGGAGTTTTTAAACACGTCAGTGTCACTGCTGGACTGAGAATAGTCCACCAAACAAAAATGTCCAACACTACTTTCATGTGACTTTCTAGGCAGATTTGTTATGTTGTTCCCGGTATTGTCGCAGGGGTGATTTTTCACGTTGGCTAGGCGTCAGAAAATAACATGTATATCCACAAATGGCTAATTAGGTTTTGTTCACGTTTTAACAATCATGGAAATAGTCTTTTAGTCAAATATTACTAATTCGTCTTGAGACCAGGCTGGAGAGGAACATTTAAGAGAAAGACAGCTGTTTTGAAACTGTCTTGATTTTTTTTTTTTTAACTGGTGATTGCTGAAGGAAGCCAGAAGGCTAACATTAGGAAGCTGAACAAGCTTATTGTACTGTTTTGTCTTTGACTCATCATTACAGTGGAGAAAATGGAGCTAAAGTTAGCTGTCTAGATTCCTCACCTCAGTTTGGCTTCTTTTCTCTGGCTGAAAGAGTAAAACAATATTTCTGACATCTATTTTGTGCTGAATGAAGATAAAATTGCTGTTTTTTATGATTTTGCTGCTGACTAAGGCATGATTGTATTTATTTATACAATGGCTAGCAGATAGAATTAGTTGACAGTGATTGATCTTTTGCATAATGCATGTTGATTACTGTAGGATCAACAAAAACATGAAAATGATATAAAATTGTAGATTAAATCAAACCAATGAGGCTACGAGACTACATATAACATATTTAACTTGACAACACAGCAAGAGTGAGAGATTACACTCTTAGGAATAAAGGTACTGCGGAGGGGCATTTTTTGTTCATAAAGGTAGGAACAATGTAAATGTAAACATGCACTCAATATTCCTTTATCGTAATTAGATTTCTGTACTTATCTGACTATTCAAATGGTCATGTAAACGGCCGAACTCGCCACTTCTTAGATCAGAGTAAGGTCTAGATATCTGATTGTGAAATCTGAGGAAGAGCTGGATTATGGCTCAGTAATCAGATTTCTCAGTGCATCTATACTCTTACTCTAATTTCTTTCTGATTTCTCAGTCTGAGCATGTGCGAAACAGACTGCTGTACCAGAAATTAGCAAGCAGCAAAACACTTTTAGAGCGACACTGAAACCTGAATTTATTGGCCAGTTGCAAAGCAGAAACGTACTGCTTGAATCATGCAGACACAGAGTTTTCCCATCATCTGATTACTGAAGTGCATGTAAATGCTTTGATCAGATTACTGACAAAATCTGATTTTCTGCAGTTACTGGATTATTAAGTGCCTCAGTGATCACTCAGTGCTTTTAAGATCCAGTTGTGTACCTTAAATAAGTTTTTCCCAGGTGAAAAGTACATATTTGTACCTTTTCATGGGCTAATGTTTTAAAACAGAGCAATAAAGTAAAAGGCCTGGAGACGAAATGGACTGTGTGGAGTTGAGAATATAATTTCAATGGATTATGCTACAATTAAGTTCCCTGACTAAAGGCACTGAGATGTACCCCGGAGGGTACCTCCCCAGTGGTTCTGCCCCAGTCAGTTTTGTACCACTTTTTCTGACAGTGCAGTAAATTCCTTTCTTCCTTCTAGCCTCTGTTACTCTGTGTCAGTATTTCACAAAGTTATTCTAATTAAGAAAAAGATTAAGAAAAAAAACTGAGAGTGTTACCTTTCAAATGAGACCAAGATCATGACTATAGCCCAAAGTGGGCTGAAACGTTGCTTTTCAGGCAAAAATTTAACAGGTTAAAACCAACATACAGCTGGCCATCATGAAATAGGGCAAACATGTTAAATGAGAAAAAAGGTCTAATTACTATCTAACAGATTCAATTTAGATACAGCCAAAGTGCCTTAACGAGTTGGCGATAGTGCTCGGCTTCAAGACGGTCATGTTTGACACACAGCTGAATAACAGAGTACAGATTTTGATGGACTTATCTCACACCCTATTCCCTGACTCATATGCCCTTTAATCATCCTGGACAGACTCTCTCTCAACACCCCTCCAAGAAAACTGTGACTAATGATTATCCACCTTCCATTTTCTCTTTTTGAACGCCTGCTTTGGTCATCAAAGAGAAACATCCTAAGCTTAGGAGAAGAGCATTATAAGACAGTGTTGACTCCAGTGCTACTACATAGTGAACCTTTCCAGCATAAAAGGAAATTTTAGCTTGACGCACCAATTCATCAAAGACTGGAGGCCCAGCAGGCAACCCACAGAGAGTTTTGTACCGTGGGCAGATGTCACTATCCCTTTCTTCTTCTCATTTCTGCAACGACATTCCGAAAAGTACAGCTCAGAAATAGAGGCATCTCAGTGCTAAGGGTACAACATTAATCACACATCACCCTCTCATTGCACGAGATAAAAGCAGATAAAAATGCCTGACGAAGGCTTTAGTGCTGTGAAAGAGATGTTAGCATGATAACAGTCACAGTGACTAGAGAAGTGGTGTTATTAAATTTTTTCGGAGGGACTAGCACAGTGGAGATAAAAGGCAAAAGTGAAGGAGCTGGTGGATCAAAGGTACACTGAGGAACATTATTACAGCGGAACATGACGAAGAGAGTTTTCATGGCTTATTTCTTTCTCCGTAAATAATAGAAAGCAGCTGTGTTTCTCTGAGCCCATCTAAGGCCGTGTGTCCACATAAGAAATGAAGGTTCTAAGCACACATAACACACATATAATCACAAATCTAATGGAACAAAGTATATTCTAGGCACTGTGGACTGTTTTAGACCTTAGATCGTGTCTCTGAGGACACTGTTGCTCATAATACTTACAAAACAAGTCTTTATTACTGCCTTGTTATAGATTTTTCTTGCAGTATTACAGAGTGACTTTGCTGAAACAAAGGATCTAAGTGCACAAACACAAACACATTGCGGATAATACATGGAAAATAGTCATTTTGGTCTCACATTATATTGTGTCTCTCATGAATGTGTACTTACATGTAAATAACATGCAACAATACTGTACCTACTGGTAAATTACACACTGTTGCATGTGGATTACAGTAGTATAGCTTATCTAATTGTACAAGTGTATCTTGAAGGGTGTCATAATGCAGGCGATTAGTAGATCTCCTTTTACAACTAGAAAAGTCTTGTTGAAAAACCGCAGTTTACCCTATTACACATGTGCAGGTGTACAAAATTTGCAGTTACAACGACATACACTGTTATGATTGTGTAATTCTATGAATAAAAACTAAAGCTGATAATTCGATCCCCAGAGCCGACAGCACATGACTGAGGTGTCCTTGAGCAAGACACCTAACCCCCAACTGCTCCCCGGGCACTGCGGATTGGGCTGCTCCGGGCAAGTGTGCTCACTGCCCCCTAGTGTGTGTGTGCTCACTAGTGTGTATGTGGTGTTTCACTTCACGGATGGGTTAAATGCGGAGGTGAAATTTCCCCATTGTGGGACTAATAAGGGTCACTTCAATTTAATTTAATTTAATAAATACTACTGTATTCATTCTGCAAGGGTGAAAACATCACCAGTACCTGCTTTGTTATTGCATGTATTATTATTGTGTCAATACACAGTTATTAGAGCCACACTATAAAGTGGGACTGTTATTATTCTAGAGCTGCAACTAACAGCTATTTTATAACTGATCACTCGATCCATTATGACTTTAATTAATTGATAGGCCCTTTTCACATATCCACATTTTTTCTGCAGGAAGTAGTTGTTTCAGGGTAACGCTGCTTCTGCTAAAGCAATAACAATAGCAACAATGATGAGTCGACCGTCAGCTTACTCAAGAGTAGGAGCTTGAAGCAAAAACAGCCGTATCTCAGTTTCAAACGTCTGTCAGCTGATAATGAGCAGAGGAAAACGGGTTTGTGAAATGAATAAAGGAATAAACTTTGTCATATGGAGTAAAAGAACCTGCTAATTAATGTTAAGCCACAGCCATCAGCCATTCATTTTCTCCCTCAAACATGATCAGTGACTGAGAGAGGGGGGGGCTGTTGATGGTGATGGTCGTACACTGGTGCTGGTGGTGCCTGAGCTGCCAGAATGTAAATGTTGCATTATGTAAAGTTTAACAGGAAAAATCGAACAAGAAGCTGGCAGATGAGAAGCTGACTTCAGCCTCTTTGACTTTTTAGTGTTTGACAGTTTCTTGTTGCAGATTAAACATATCAGGAGTGCTTATGAATGTGAATAAGTAAACGTTTACAGTGGCACTATGGACCCTGATGACCCTGCACACCCCCCCTGCTGGGACGTGTGCGTGTTTAGCTTTTTGCCACTTTAACTAAGCTTCTTAGTTTATTGTTAGCAAGCCACATCCATACATTCTAGTGTCTGCTGTCCCTTCTGGTCACTAGGTGAGCAGCTAGATTGCATTGTTTCGAAATAGATGTGCCGCAAAGTCTGAAAATTCGTGTGTAACATCACAAGTTAGTGCCGAAACACATATTTTCTGTAATTAACTTTATCTGTTTTAATGAAAAATATTGTGATGTTATGTGCTTACAACTGTTCAAAGCTGTGTTTTGTAGACATTTACTTGCTAGCGTTTTTGGGTTATGCTCAAAATTTGCTAAAATTGTCACTACCGCAATGGTATTTGACTGTTAAGTGGGATGTGACATTTGGTAGTGTCAGCTGTGTTATGATTCTTTTGTTAGCGACAAATCAAAGTCAAAGTCATCTTTATTGTCATTGCTTTTCATCACAGATGTGTTGAGAGAGGAATGCAGTTTCTCTAGAACATGGTGCTACATATAACATAGAACCACAGCCAAAAACAACACAGACACACAGTGAATGCAGTAAATACAGACGAATTATATAAAAACTCTACAATAAATTCTTCTCATTCTTCTCTACAATGTACAAAAACTACAAATACACAACCATTAAGCACAGAACATAGACCATCTGTTGACGCACAGCAGCAATAATATTGGTGCATGTATTTTTTATCAGTACACTGATAATTAACAATAGTGTACGTATATCCAGATCAAATGTGGACAATGTACAGATTTAAGTGACTGTGCATGTAAAATGACTAAAGAGAACTTGGCCTGAATGCTCTGTAGCCTTCTCCCAGATTGAAGTGGTGTGATGTACATATCACAGATTCTTTATATCACAGTGCATCACCATAATTTGTTTTAATTAGAATAAGGTGAAGAGTAAGGTATATAAAGATAATGAAGGTACAGGTTCATTCGAAGCAGATTTAGTATAAAATCTGAGTCAGTTAAAAATGAAAAAAAAAAATGTTTTCATCTCTGACTTTTGAATTTATTTGGTAGAATGATCCATATGCAATGTGAACTTAGCTGGCCGGGGATTATTAGAAGCAGAAACAGCAATGACAACAGTGGAAAATATTGCCCAGCAACCCTTGTTTAATGCTTGTGACCAATTTACACTGGTCTTTTGGCCTTTTATGATTGTTTAGATGTAAAAACATACCTGGCAAAAGCTGCTAAATATTCATGAGCAAGCTATTGCGCGCTACAAAATGCCATGAGAGAACCTAAGGTGGGTGTTTTTTACCTAACCTCTCAACACATGTGTAGTTGACATCAGCCTGTACTGGCTGTGATTTATTCAGAGCAGTGTGTTAGCCATCAGGGTTTAGAGACTGTTGTCAGTTCTAGGTAGGTGGATATGCTGAACTGCTTTCAGATACTTCTTTTAACTGAAAAAACATCCTTTTGCGATCTCCTGGTCAGGTGCCTTCATTTCTGTCCTTCTTTTTTCTGATAAATCACTCACTTTTCTTGTTACAGATAAGTGTGTTTATGGCACTGACATCAGTCACTTGAAAAAGCAGCCGAAAATCTTTTCTAAAGGATCGACCTGAATGAGAATCAACCCATAGAAGGGCTTTATTTTGTTTGCTTTTTGTTGACCCTTTTAGTTTGGCTCAGTAATTACCTGTGTTCTTTGACCTGGTCTGTGACAAGGAGGCAGCTTTAGTTGGACAGCACCTGCAACAGATGAGTGAGGAGTCAGAGAGGAATGCATTTCATCATGACTTGTGTTCCTCTCTGACTCCTCATTCATCTGTTGTAGAGTCTGAAGTTCTCAGCTTCTTCCACTTAGCAAGTGATAAAAGACCACAGAGGGAGAATTACAAAGGGCTTTGTGCATCACTTCAGTTTTAGGCCAAAAGTTGGCACTTTTGGTTTGTCAGTGTTAAGCGCCTCACTTATTAAATGAAAAAGGATTTGTTTAATTGCTTGTTTGGCAACAGCATTAAAGACTTGGCTTCCTTTTTTTGGAATGCTGCTGAGCATATTTATAATCTAATCTTTTGTCAAAAGCAACAGATAATGAAGTTAGCATTGGCATCAGTGCAAGGTACCAGTTCTGGGAACAGAAAGTTTCTTATATACCCCTGCTTTTATATATATATATATATATATATATATATATATATATATATATATATATATATATATATATATATATATATATATATAAGCAGGTATATAAGAGACTTTCTGTTCCCAGAACTGGTACCTTGCACTGATGCTCTGTCTAAAAGACAGGAGGCTGAGCTGGAGGTGGCGGAGATGAAGATGCTGAGATTTTCTTTGGGAGTGACAAGGATGGAAAAGATTAGAAATGAGCAGATCAGAGGGACAGTGAAGGTGGAGCAGTTTGGAGATAAAGCCAGAGAGGCCAGGTTGAGATGGTTTGGACATGTGTTGAGGAGGAATAGTGGATATATTGGGCAAAGAATGTTGGAGATGGAGCTGCCGGGTAGAAGGAGAAGAGGTAGACCTCAGAGAAAAAGTAGAGGAGGCAGTGGATAGGGCAAGATGGAGGCAAATGATCCGCTGTGGCGACCCCAAAGGGAGCAGCCAAAAGAAGAAGAAGAAGATATATATATATATATATATATATATATATATATATATATATATATATATATATATATATATATATATATATATGGACTTCATAACACATGCATTGAATAACATATTTATTAAGCAATAGTTACAAATTGCTTATGAAAATAAAGTTACTCAACAGTTTCAAGCTAAAATAACTTATTTTATTTCAAAATTAACCCCTTGAAATCCCTGGCTTAGTACATACTAAGGATTATTATTTAATAATTACTACAATGCAAACTGGCTGAGCTATTCTTAGATTAGTGCGTAACAAAACCTTGGGCATGCTAGTGGAGCCTGACCATTTAAAGGTTTAACTCAAACAGCATAACCATATTAAATAGCTTAATTTAAGCTGGGAGTACCTTACTTTATCCTGTTCTGTTTACTCTCAGTGTAGTTAACTTCAATCTGCATAGCTGGGTTAACCTCTTATTGTGTTCTGCTGCAAATATTCATCAGAATGAAATGCACAGATATCAATTGTGAAATATTTTTAAGGGGTTGTAATGTGATGACTAAAAAGGCTGCATATCCAAAGGCTACATATTGTCTTATCCACTTCTACAATCTACTTCATGCAGTAATGAAAAACATGCAAGATAAGTGTTGCCTATTTCTGAGGACTCAATTGGTTTTAAGCATCTTCACTATTCTGTTCAGGAACTGATTGGAGGCTGGTATTCACCACCTGAAAGCACTCCTGGCAATGGGGTTAAAATCTGGACAAAACATTATCATGGTGAGAATCACAAGAACATGTAAAATGCATCCAAACTTCACATATTAACATGAGAATATGCTATAAAGAGAAATGAGTAAAACGAGAGTAAATTCACAGAAACAAACAAAACTACTAAAAATGCTCTGGGGCAAAAGTTAAATAGATTTATCCAGGTAACTGAGGCACTGTACGAGAAATATGTGTTACTAGGGTTCCATAGTGAATTTAATAGATGAGTAAATAACAACTAAACAAAAAAATCTACATAATGCTGGTGAAGATATGATGACAATTTACTCACACCCTCTGATCACCTGTCCTTCACCAGGTTTTGTCTGAGCTCTCTTTGAATTCTCTTTTTATCATAGGATTCATCCATTTGGGGAAGGGGTCCAAAGCACAACCCAACAAAACGTACATAGTGCAGCTTCAATAAATATTGCTCATCAAAACTATACAGTATTTATAATAACTAAAAGTGCTTTTTATGCTTAAATACATTTAAAATCAAGCAATTTTCAAGTAGAAACAGACAGAGGGCCTCACTTTAATCCTTATACAAATATTTTACCAGTGGTATTTCTATTTTTTGAAGTACAAGATTTCTTTACATGAATACGTAAATTCATACTTATGGAACTGATCACTTAAGTCTGAGAGCTTCAGAATCTTCCATAGAACAGATATGTTATGTCTTAACTCTGCATTAGAAGTTCCATTACTTAGGAAAGATGTTTCATAATAGTTTAATAAACTAAACAAATCACTGTCACTTTGGCCCTTTATGCCATTGCAATGTTATTGATTTCCTAAAATGTGTTGTCCTCTTGCAATTACTGGTGTAAGCTAATTGTCTCATAAATATGTATTCAATGCATGTCCAAATGTAGGTGGCCTTACCTTATTTGTGTTATTTTGTATTTTGAATTTGTCATGTATGAAAACACATTTGTAAGTTTTTTTAATTTATGAAGAAAGAAAATTTTTTTTTTATATTTATATATCTTTACATTTGACCCAATAAAGAGTGCACAGTGGCCCAGATCTCACACAGTCACTTCCAGTTGCCTAAGGATAAAAGCAGACTCGCTGCCCTAGAGCTAACCAGTTAGGCTAGCTTGTTGCCCTGGAGCTAGTCAACAGATTCTAGCTAGCAAGCTACATTAAACAAGAATGCAAAAGGGCAAATTGCCAGAAACAAACTGATAACTTTCCCAAAGGTCATAAGAATTTTATCATACAAAACCCAACTAATGTAAAACTACCTGTTAACTAAAAGAGGTTCATATTAAAGTAGGGATATGCAGACAAGGCTTTGATTAGAAAGTTTCCCACTTCAGTTAGTCTGAATAGTTATAGTCCATTTCCGTCTTCAACTAAACCACTGAAAAAGCAGTTTGCTGGGTCTTTACTGCCTGAGTAATGTGACATGGGCATCCGCGGCTAATGAGAATGAAAATCGTTCTTGAATGGACGCTGATTACATCGACACAGAGTTTGTGAACTTGTAGACAGAAAATGTTCATTTAAGACCCTTAGTCTTACCCTAAGACTGCTACTCTCAAGGCCCAGATATAGGGCCTTGCTTTAGATAGCGGCAGGCACTGCTACATTAAGCAATTACATGCTACAGTAAATACATTTGTGAAGCAGCAATCTGATTTCTCTCAAAACCTGGCGAGCTGTCACATTCCAGTAGAATTGGCACCATGCATTAAATCCGGATCCAAGAGTAAGATAATTTCAAATGATTTTCAATCTTCAGATTTGCTGACTGATGTCCTGTGACTCCAGCCAGACAACTCATTCTGAATTTAGTTGCACACTCTGAGTCTGAAACATTCATACATCATACATTAATGTCTGTTGGTCATTTTGGTCAGTGATTTTGATGTTGTTTTTTTAATCACTTAAAAGGCCAGAGACTGTTTTATTTTATTATTATTTACAACCCCAATTCCAATGAAGTTGGGACGTTGTGTAAAACATAAATAAAAATAGAAAACAATGATTTGCAAATCCTTTTCAACCTATATTTAATTGAATACACTACAAAGACAAGATATGTAATGTCCAAACAGATGAACTTCATTGTTTTTTGCAAATATTCACTCATTTTGAATTTGATGCCTGCAACACGTTCCAAAGAAGTTGGGACAGGGGCATGTTTACCACTGTGTTGCATCACCTTTCCTTTTAACAACACTTGTAGGTGGAATTCTTTCCCATTGTTGCTTGATGTACAACTTCAGTTGCTCAACAGTCCGGGGTCTCTCTCTCGTATTTTGCGCTTCATAATGCGCCACACATTTTCAATGGGAGACAGGTCTGGACTGCAGGCAGGCCAGTCTAGTACCCACACTCTTTTACTACGAAGCCACACTGTTGTAACGCATGCAGAATGTGGCTTGGCATTGAAATAAGCAGGGACATCCCTGAAAAAGACGTTGCTTGGATGACAGCATATGTTGCTCCAAACCCTGTATGTACCTTTCAGCATTAATGGTGCCTTCACAGATGTGCAAGTTACCCATGTCATGGGCACTAACACAGCCCCAGACCATCAGAGACGCTGGCTTTTGAACTTTGTGCTGATAACAATCAGTACAGTCCTTTTCCTCGTTGGCCCAGAGGACACAACGTCCATGATTTCCAAAAACAATTTGAAATGTGGACTCGTCAGACCACAGGACACTTTTCCACTTTGCGTCAGTCCATCTCAGATGAGCTTGGGTCCAGAGAAGCCAGTGGCATTTCTGGGTGTTGTTTATATACGGCTTTCGCTTTGCATGGCAGAGTTTTAACTTGCACTTGTAGATGGAGCGACGAACTGTGTTCACTGACAGTGGTTTTCTGAAGTGTTCCTGAGCCCATGTGATAATATCCATTACAGAATGATGTCGGTTTTTAATGCAGTGCCGCCTGAGGGATCGAAGGTCACAGGCATTCAATGTTGGTTTTCTGCCTTGCCGCTTACTTGCAGAGATTTCTCCAGATTCTCTGAATCTTTTGATGATATTATGGACTGTAGATGATGAAATCCCTAAATTCCTTGCAATTGCACATTGAGAAACGTTGTTCTTAAACTGTTGGGCTATTTGCTCACGCAGTTGTTCACAAAATGGTGAACCTCTCCGCATCCTTGCTTGTGAATGACTGAGCCTTTCAGGGATGCTCCCTTTATACCCAATCATGACACTCACCTGTTTCCAATTAACCTGTTCACCTGTGGAATGTTCCAAACAGGTGTTTTTTCATTCCTCAACTTTCCCAGTCTTTTGTTGCCCCTGTCCCAACTTCTTTGGAACATATTGCAGGCATCAAATTCAAAATGAATGAATATTTGAAAAAACAAAGTTTATCCGTTTGAACATTAAATATCTTGTCTTTGTAGTGTATTCAACTGAATATAGGTTGAAAAGGATTTGCAAATCATCGTATTCTGTTTTCATTTATGTTTTACACAATGTCCCAACTTCATTGGAATTGGGGTTGTAGTTTGCACTGATGTTCCTACATAATAGGGCTTAGTATATCGCTGCTGTCAGAAAAAAAAGTTGTTTCTCCATTTTTGTTGTTTTCAGTTTTTGATAGAATTTGAACCTTTTGCCCTTTACATGTGTGTAAATTTCATTACGAATGGCCCAAAAGACATGGCTCAAAATAATTTGGAAAAAAGTCTGGTTCCATTGACTTACATTGAAAGTAAAGTAAGTTTTTTCTTCTCCTGTGAAGTTACATTTTGGTTAACTTGGTGAACTTACCATGTTGTTCCAACAACAGCAATATGTAGTAAGCCTGGGATTTTAGGGAGTTGAATAAAATAGGCTGGTAATAGTATTTGAAAATATAATCCTGTGCAAAAGTTAAAGACCTTCACACTTCATTTATTTAATTTCCAGTCAAAACAGCCATTGAGGCTGAGGGAAAATGAATCCCAAAAACACAGATTTAACATCTTAAAACCCCAGTCTAATACTAAGGCTTATTATTCAGCACCTACTGGGACTTCAATGGCAAATGGTTGAGCTATTCTTAGGTTACAGCAGTGTGTAATAAAGCTTTGGACCTGTCGGCAGTCACTGAACATTTAAAGGCGTTCAAAGAAATGTCTCAATGACTAAACACAATATTTTAGCATTTAGCATGCCTAACCTTTATAACCGCTGTCACTCATCGGTGTCACACTTTCAAGCTGTAAAGCCCTCATGAGGCTTGTGTTGTTTTTTTTGCTGTTTGTTTTTTGTTGTTTTGTTGTCAGTCATTGCAACATGATCTACAAATTATCAAATTATTATTCATTATTTCCAACAGTATTTTGGCACTAGCAGACGTGAATGATCAATCTAAAGACAAAAGTCATGCATACAACTCCAGTTTCCATTCTGCAGCACCTTAGTATTGATGTAATATTAATAGCTGGTCTTCATCAGGAAGAGTAAATCATTGACTAAGCTGTGTTGCCCTCAGTCTGGCACTTTCTCAGTAACATCAGCTTCAACTGCAAGTGATTGCAAAGACAAGGAACGATTAATTCAGAAATAGTTTGATCTCGAAAAAACATTATGTAACTCTGTTCTTTGCTTTTGGTAGCTGTTGTGTTTTATGGGACAGATAACTGCTACTGTCTAAACTGATTATGACAATAGCCATGTCAGTTATTGACTACACAGAATCCAAACATAAACATTTCTTATAGTTAGCAGTAATTTATCTCTGACATCATCACCTTTTGAGCAACACTCATAATGCAGATAGGATGTTTGCCACTCCACACCACTGGGAGGCAATATAAATGCTCTGTATTATTCACGCTGATAGGCATCAGTGTATAGTCCCTAGAACAGGTGTACTTAATTAAAATTCAGTAAGGTCCAGTTTCCTCAATCAAAGGTCTGGAACATTATAATGTCTAACTCTCATTATGATTCAGTGCCATATACTGTTTACTGGAGTAGTAGTTATATAAACATCTTATACAATCAACAACTGAATGTCAAATCAAATAAGGTACAATTCAACAATAGTTATTATCAGTTTCCTCTTTTTAGAGCACGACACGTGAAATAACCTCCCTCTGACTCACTTTCTTCTCCGAATGCTGTTTCTCCTCTCGTCCCTCCCCTGTGTGTACGTCACTCACTCGAGTCTCAGTGCTCATCGTAATGCTCAGATCTGAATGGCTAAGTAGCGCCATGTGTGATACTTACAACGTATGTGGTTGTTCTGGGTGTTTCCTGGGCCACCAAAGCGGCACCGTAAAGGCTAGAAAAGCTACACTGATTAAATGTGCATGTGGGTCCGGACTCGGACCTCGGTCTGCCTATTAGTGACCCCTGCCCTAAAATATTGCTGTGCCGGTTAAAGTAGAAGATCGCTTATTGCTCCTTCAAGTCCTATTCCTATTAAAATCAGTGTGGGACATAAGCAAGTTTTTCCTATTACTGAAATTTTGCTCCTGAGAAACAATGCTTGGACCCATCTCATGCTAGTTAGCTAAACAATCTTTACATAAGAACAGGCTAAAATCTCATCATTTCCTTATGTATCCCTCCTGATATCCTCAAATTTACAAACATTGTTTATCTTTTATCTTAATAGCTTTTATCAATTTGACCCCAGAAATTTAAATCTCCAGGGAATGATGAGTGGAAGGAAGTTTTTTTTTTTTATGAATTGCAAATTATGGTGGCATCAATACCATCCAAAACAAGACAAACAAACATGTAAAATTTTGACATTTAGATTGTTTTATACTGCTAAAACAGCCTGGCCCCACATGAGTACAAGACATGGAAAATACAACATCATGCTAATTTTGTTTATCAAATTGTTCCCATTAAATTAGAAATGTCAGTAAACACAAAGCAAACATGATGTCAATCATTTGTTTAGAGACATTAGATTGAAATGGGTCAAATTGACTATAAAGACAATAGGCTGTAGAGCTCTTCTACAACTTGGAAACCTATCAACAGTCTATCAGTGTAGGAGAACTCAGGCTTCTCTCAGTGTCTCAGTTAAATGCTCACGTTAGTTTCCTCTTTACTTCATTGGGGGAAAGACAGTACGGAGATTTGCTTTCTTTCTCCTAAAAAAGGTTCATCTTAAGAAAGACATTTTTTTCCTTTAGGCAGAATTACTCTGAAATCTAAACTGACAACTAAGAAAAGGAACTCAAGTGAACTGTAACACTATGGGTAGCCAGGCTAATGTGACTCATATGAAATATAATAGATTGTGAACATCAGCTTGAACTGAAACAGTTCTTTTAAGTACACATAAGAAAACTCAATTACAGCTTCATAAACAAATCACACTGATTTGCCTTGAAATGATTGCGCAAATGATGTGGATTGTTCTCTGCGACACTTTCATTTAATAAGCCAAAGCTCTGTGGTTCCACGCTCGACGTGTTTCATTGTCAATACTTTTAGGTCTTAATTGAGCATTTTTTTTACATTTAATTGCACTAATTTAATTTTCACCTTGTGCGTCATTGCAATTGTTATTGTGCAATAACACAAGTCGTAGTGCTTGGAAAACAACAGCGTCAGAACAGTTATAGCTTGGAGGGTATTTAGCAAATCAATGCAAGGCAATTAAAGTTTACACTTGCAATGAGAACCTGACAACTTGCAACACATCCACCTGCGCACATGAGTGGAAAGCAGAGGAAAAAAGAAATAACTGCTTTGTCTGTCATGACAATAATGATTTACAATCCTTATACCTTCTGTGCAGGTGGCCTAGAGCATAGACAGATTGGTCAAAAGTATGAGGACACCCTCCTTATTACTTAGTTCAGGCGTTTCAGCAAACTAGTTGCTATCTGGTTAATATAATTAAGTACATAGCCAGGAAATGTTCATAGACAAACACAGGCATACTAAAGAACTCAGTGACTTTAATGGCACTGTCACTGGATGCCAACTTTGCCCCAGGCAACTGTATGTGCTATTGTATGTGTTTGACATGGAAGCATCTAACTCAGTCAAACTCACAGACTGGAGCTGCCAAGAGTTGAAGTGTGCATAAAAATCACCTATAACCCTGTTGCATAATTCACTACAGAGCTCCAAACTACCTCTGGAAGCGACATTAACACGGAAACTGCATGTCGGGAGCTTCATTAAATTAATTTCCATGGCTGTGTAGCTGCAGACAGTAACCTATGATCACTATGCGCAATGCCAAATGTCATCTGAAGTGGTGCAAAGCACACAGCTACTGGACTCCTCAGAGTGATCAATCTCGTGTCACTATCTGACAATCTGATGGACAAATTCAGGTTTGGCAGATGCCAAGAGAATTCTACCTACCAGAATACAAAGTGTTAACAATAAAGTTTGGTAGAGGAGGGATAATGGTCTGGGGTGATGTCCATAAACTCATGGTTTGATGAATTTGGTGTGGATGGACCTCAATCCCACTAAACACTTTTGGGATGAAGTTATAGCTTTGACTACAAAAGCCAGGCCTTCTCGTCCAACATCAGTACTTGATCACAAATGCTGTTTTGACTGAAGGGGCAGACCTTCCTACACACAGCTATCCCAGAAGAGAGGAGGCTGTTATGGCTGTATAGGGGTGGTTAGAAACTCCATAACAAATCCCATGGGAAATCATGTAGGTGTGATAGTTAGGTGTCCACATACTTTTGACCATTTAGTGCACTTCACTGTCAACTGCACACCATCTTGTGTGAACAGGGCTTAAAAAGTATGAAAAGCAGAGAGCAGAAATAGTATGTGGAAAACAGGGAAGCGTGACGAAAGTTTGAGAAAAAAAGGAAAAGAGAGGTTGTTTTCCTCCACCACTTCAATCGGAGCACTTAAAGCCACTCTCTTTAAACTCTTAAAAGCAGTGTTTAAGATACTTGCAACATCATCCTCTGCTTGAGGCATGCATGTTTGGTACTAGACAGAGAAAGAGAGAGAAAGAGTGAGAGAGAGAGAGATGCTTTCCACTCAAAGGAGGGCAAAATCCTACAACACTTTTGCTCCAAAACACAACACCACTGTTCTGAAACCCATTTCATTATTAATCTATCAGCACTGCATTCCCTCACTCTTGTCGTTTGTACAAATACCTAAATGCATACAAAACTCATTTTGCCCTAATCTGACATAATTACAATAATATATTACGATTCAGCTATCAGTTGAACATGCCGTACACACAGGAACACCAAAGTTTTCCCCTGGCGGATGCGCGTATGCTAATATGGCGAGGGGAAAGCGCTGACTGTGGAATCGTGGGAAGCTTCCAGCTATCACGTGTGCTCCTGCGATTTCTCTCTCCAGCGTCTCCTTCGCCGTCAACACACGCTCCGCACAAATTAAACTGTTAATTTTCTGGCTCTACGAGGGGGAAGGGGGAGGGGGAGCTGATTTCTTCTGCCAGGCCTGAACTCGCAGGATAGGGGATAAATTAACAGCATGGCGACATGAGGAATATGTTATGAGTCTGCATTAATGGGGAATATGGGGTTATGGCGCTGTGAAATTGGGCTCGCTTCCGCTTTCATAAAAATGAGCCTGCTGCTAAAAAACTCCTGCTGGCAAAGAAAGAAAGTGGCTGATGGTAGTTCACAAATGGCTGGTTGAAGCAGCTGAATGTAAGTTCAGTCATAGCCTGGTTTAAATGGAAACTACCTAGTTTGAATATAATTGAATTTATGAGCTACTGAACATTTACATACTTGCACAAAGTTGCACAGCACTGAGTTACGTTATACAGTGCATACAAGCATTCAGACACTTTTATTTTTAGAAAGTATTAGGCTTGGTTGGTAGGACCATGTACTCTGATATTTTCGATGCCTGACGAGTAAGCCAGCGGTGATGTGGAAAAGGTGATATTCGCTTTAGAATATAAAAGAATAAGAGAGGACTAATTTACAATTAAACAACTTGAAAAATACACTGACATGGTGGTGATGTGTTATAGTGTGCTGTGCTGGTCTGAGTACTGTCATGGACCCATATCTAGACAGAAAAACTAGTGCACACTCCCCCCTTATTTGGCAATCAACAGATACCATTAAATACTTTATGACTGATTTGGGGCTCAGCAATGGTTGGTGCCTCAAACATCCAATCACCAAAAAATTCTTTTTTATTCACCAGTTCACAGCTCACATTCTCGCATTGATTTTTTCTAACCAGTAACTCTATTATATCTAATATCTCAGTCATAATATACCATCCTATAATAATTAGTGGCCATACCCCTGTTTCACTCAAGTGGAATATAAATCACGTACATAAATCTTTCAGTTGGCGCCTTAATACTTCCCTCCTAAAAGATTAAATAATAAATGATTCTCCAGAAACTGGGAAAGCCGTACTAAGAGGCAAAATAATATCCTACTCCTCTTATAAGGAAAAGAAAGATACAAAAAACAAATCTAATCTACAACAAAAAAATTAAGGAATTATCAAATAAGATGTTAAACAACCCCACAGATAAAATTGAAAATGAGCTAAGAAAATGTAACACACAATACAACAAACTCATAAATAAGAAGACTAATACAACAATTCCTAATACAACAATTAAGACACAAAAGTTTTGATCACAGTAACAAATCTGGAAAACTCTTGGCTAATCTAGTAAAACATAAAGAAAAAACAACAATACCAGTAATCAAGGATGAGACAGGAAATATTATGCAAACACCAGAGGAGATCAATCAAGTATTCATAAAATGTTATAAATATCTATACTCACTAGAACATGATCCAGAAACAGAAGACATTTGCACTTTTCTTAATAGCATAAACCTTCCAAGACTGACCAAAGAACAAACACAAATACTGGAAAATCCAGTAACGTCAGAAGAACTTTATAATGCCCTTTACCACATATCTAATAATAAAGCACCTGGACCTGACAGCTTTCCTGCTAAATTTTATAAACACTTCTGGACAATACTCACCCCACTATTCAATAGAATGACAGCTGAAATAAATCATAACAAGATTTTGCCATCTGAAATGAATACCGCCATAATTTCATTTAATCTCAAACCTAACAAAGACCCCACCCTACCCTCCAGCTACTGTCCACTATCTACTGTCCACTCATTAACACAGACACAAAAATTTTAAGCAAGACCTTGGCGACTAGATTAGAAACAGTTCTCCCATCACTTATACATCCCAATCAGACCGGCTTCATCAAAGGAAAACATTCAACCACTAACATGACAGACAAGTTAACTTGATACATCACACATCAATTCACAAATCAGAAGCTGCAATAGTCACATTAGATTAGATTGTCATTACACATTGTACTTGTACATTTGCGCAAGGAAATTGGTTTACAGCCCCCCCCCCCCCCCCCCCCCCCCCTCTTAGTGCAATAGAAATAGAAAGTTAAAATATAAAATAGAAAAGTTTTAAAGTATAAACAAATTAAATAACAGATTAGAGCTACGGTTAACTATACAGGCGTAGGCATAAATTAACTAAGCTCTCCTATTTACATACTAAGCTTTCCTAAATACACAAGTGATTTCCTATATACACAGTAGAGAAATGACATATGCAGCATCAATTATTGCACATTATATTTTGTTTTTAGCAGCATGGGTCATTGCACTTATCCCTGTAGGCAGACAGAAACATCCGCCCACCGGTGAACTGTATAGTTTTGTTTAACAGGGATATGGCCCTGTTATAAAAACTGTCCCTCAAACGGTTTGTCCTTGTTTTGAGGTGTCTGTAACGTCTGCCTGAGGGCAGCAGTTCAAACATCCTATGTCCTGGGTGTGTACTGTCCTTGATGATTGTGTAAGCCCTCCTGAGACAGCGAGTTCTGTAGAGGTCTTCCTGGGAGGGGAGGGAGTGTCCAATAACCTTCTGTGCCATGTTGATGACCCTTTGTATGGCCTTTTTGTGTGCTATGGTACAACTGGAGAACCACACAGAGATACAGTACGTCAAAACGCTCTCAACGGAGCAGCGGTAGAAGACAGTCAACAGTTTCTTTTCCAGATTCAGCTTCTTAAGCGTTCTTAGGAAATAGAGACGCTGCTGGGCCTTCTTCACTACTGCTGAGGTGTTAGAACCCCATTGGAGATCTGCATCCATATACACCCCCAGGAACTTGAAGCTGGACACCCTCTCCACACACTGTCCATCGATGTAGATTCGCTGCAAGTTGGACTTCCTCCTTCTGAAGTCTACAATCACTTCTTTGGTCTTAGAGGTGTTGATGACCACGTTGTTCTCTGAGCACCAATCCACTAGCCTTTGAACCTCCTCCCTGTATGCCGTTTCATTGCCATCAGAGATCAGTCCGACTAGAGTGGTGTCATCAGCGAACTTGATTGTGATGTTGTCCGAGTGGCTGCTGTCACAGTCATAGGTGTACAGAGTGTAGAGGAGTGGGCTCAGCACACAGCCCTGAGGGGAGCCAGTATTAATGCTGAGAGCTGTGGAGAGATGTGAGCCAACTCTAACTCTCTGTACACGGTCTGAGAGGAAGTTTCTTATCCAACTGCAGATAGTGTAAGGAAGACCAATGTCTATTAGTTTGACAATCAGTCTGTCTGGGAGTATGGTGTTGAAAGCAGAGCTAAAATCAACGAAGAGCAGCCTGGCATAGTGCCCCTGCAGTTCCAGGTGGGAGATGGTGGCATGGAGCGCTGTTGCTATGGCATCTTCTGTTGATCTGTTTGCTCTGTATGCAAACTGAAGTGGGTCGAGGGTAACTGCGAGGCAAGACCTGATGTGGTGTCTCACCAGTTTCTCAAAACACTTCATGACGACTGGCATCAGGGCGACTGGTCTGAAGTCGTTTAGGCCGCCGATGCTGGCCTGTTTTGGGATCGGCACGATTGTGGCTGATTTCAGACATGGCGGGATGAAGGACTGGGATACGGATGAGTTGAAGATCTTGGTAAAGACTCCAGCCAGCTGCTCTGCACATTTTCTGAGGACCCATCCAGTGACTCCGTCTGGTCCAGCAGCCTTCCTGGGGTTCACCGCCTTCAATGTTCTCCTCACCTCATGTTCCTCCACCATGAAGCTATAACCACTGCAGTCAAATGGTGGAACTGCTGCTGTTTCTGATGTTTCCTTGTCAAAACGTGCAAAGAAGTGGTTCAGAATTGGGTCATTGTCTGCCTTTGCTGTGTTGCTGAGTTTGTAGTGGGTGAGATGTTGGACCCCCTGCCACACTTGCCTTGCATTGTTGGTGCTGAAGTGGTCCTCTATCTGCCTTTTGTATTCCAATTTGGCTTTCCTAATCCCCCTCTTCAGGTCAGCTCTGGTGGCGCTGTACTGTGCCTCATCACCAGACCTGAAAGCTGTGTCACATTGCCTCAGAAGGACCTGGACTTCTTTATTCATCCAGGGTTTCTGGGTGGAGTAGATCCGGCCACAGTGACGTTTTCTACACAAAAGTTGATGTAGGAAAGCACAGAATTGGTATACATCTCCAGATCCTCATGCTCGAATACAGTCCAGTCTGTACTCTCAAGACCAGCTTGTAGCTGCAGCAGTGCACCTTCAGGCCATGTTTTGACAGTCTTTGTGGACGGAGGGATTCTCCTCCTGCAGGGTCTGTATGCAGGAACCAGCAGCATGGACATGTGGTCAGAGATGCCTAGATGTGGGAAGGGGGTTGCCCTATAGGCATTCCTGATGTTGCTGTAAACTTTGTCCAGAGTATTATTTCCCCTCGTTGCACACTGGATGTACTGCTCGAACTTAGGGAATACTGTTTTTAAGTCAGTGTGTTTGAAGTCCCCCGCTACGATGTGCACTGCATCAGGGTACAAGTTCTGTTTGTTGCTTATGGCTTCGTGTAGCTTGCTCAAGGCTCGGTTGGCATTCGCATCGGGGGGTATATATACCGCCGTTACCAAGGCTATGCAAATTTCGCGTGGTAAATACGCGGGCCTGGCTTTGACAGTCACATATTCCAGGTCTGGAGAGCAGTGACTGTCTAGTGTGCTTGCATCTTTACACCAGTTGTTGTGTGTGTAAACGCATAAGCCTCCTCCTCTGCTCTTACCGGAGTCGGCGTTTCTGTCGTAGCGGTGAGCCCTGTAGCATGCTAACTCGATGGCCTTGTCCGGTATGCTTGGCTGTAGCCAGGTTTCTGTGATGATTGCAACACTGCAGTTGCGAAGACAGCTGTTTGTGGCAAACTGTAACCTCAACTCATCAATTTTGTTGTGGATGGACCTGGCGTTGGAGAGGAAGATACTGGGAAGTGGTGTTTTAAAGTGTTGCCTCTTTAGCCGCGCTAGCGGGCTGGCCCTACAGCCTCGCTTTTGCTTCCTTTGTCTGCGTTTCCTCTTTGGTTTACCGCTGGGCAGGACTATACAGGGTGGCTCCGTAGTTCTGGCTATGCTCTCCGGTATGTCCTGAGAACTGTGATAGTCCGACAAAGTAGTCCTTCCCCAGCATAAACTCAGATCCAGTAGCCCCTGACGGCTGTATGTTATTTTTGCCCAGCATACTGTGACATTAACAAACATATACACGCAAACAAACAATAAAAAAAGCACCGAGAGTGGAGAGCTGTGAGCCGCTGCATCTGTGCGCGCCGCCATCTTGAATCACTAGAGATTCTAGACACTAGACAATAAAGGTTCATTTCATTTAATTTAATTTCATTCAATTAAATCTATTTAATTTAATTTCAATTCAGATGCAGAGAAAGCTTTTGATAAAGTCAACTGGAAATTCTTGTTCACCACATTGCACAAATTAAACTTTGGAGAATCATTTATTAACTGGATAAAATTTCTTTACACTGCACCCAAGGCCACAATATCACCAAATTTCACACTGCACAGAGGTACTAAGCAAGGATGCCCCCTTTCACCCCTCCTATTGTCAGTTTTTAAAGAACCATTGGCAGCAGCTATACACTCTCAGAAATAAAGGTCTGAAACTATCACTGGGGCAGTACTCCTCTTGTCACTGGTGTGGTATCCTCAAGGGTACATCTCAGTATCTTTAGTCAGGAACATAATTTACCATAATTGACTGAAATTATGTTTTATAAGTTGTATTGACTCCACACACCCCATCTCGTCTCTAGGCTTTTTAATTGATTGTTCTGTTTTAAAACATAAGGTTATAAAAAGTAACAAATACATACTTTTCCACAAGGAAAAACTTATTTAAAGTTCACAATTGGACCTAAAACCCACAGTTGTACCTTTGAGGGTATATTTGCATTGTTTGTACCTTGATGAACAAAAAATGTACCTTAATTTCTAACAGTGCATGACAAAACACAAACATAAAAGGTATCCAAACCCAAATTGTAGAACACAAAATCAGTTTATATGCCAATGACATCCTACTGTTTTTGCAGAATCCCCCCACATCAATTCCTCAAACCATACAAATTATTGAAAGACACTACAAAATCTCCAATTACTCTATTAAATTGACTAAATCTACCATACTAGCAATCAACATGAACTCCTCAGATACAGCAGCACAGTCTCTTCCTATCAGCTTGAGCGCCCAATTCGTCACATATCTGGGCATCAAAATTTCCTCCCAGCTGTCAGAACTGCCTAAACTCAATTTTAACCCATTACTCACAACTATACACAATGATCTCAAATATAACCCTCAGACTTATCATTCATTAGTACAACACTCAAACACCACTCCTGTTTCAAAAACCCACTAATAGCATCAACACTGACAGCTTGATGGAAACTGCACAAGATTACTGACACTATAATTTCACACTCCAAACACTTCCCAATATGGCACAACCCACAAATGAAAAAACAAAGGTGTTACACATCACATTCTACAGAATAAAAATTTTGTAACCTTTTCACAATTAACCCAGGTGTACGGCACTGAGAGTAACCAATTTCTGGAATGTCATCAGCTTAGATCCATATTAAACTCAAAAATTAAAGATAAAAAAAGATATATTAGAACTAAGTCCACTAGTTTCAGACCCCTTCACACATTTAGCATTACTAAAAATACTAACCTCCACCTCATTCAATATAAGGTAATTCTCAGAGTACACTACACTGGGCAAAGGCTCTATAAAATGGGAATAATATACTCTGAAATCTGTACACACTGTTCACTAAACAAGTCAAGTACTTCTGGCAACTTGTTATAAATCAACTAACTCCATTATTAAAACAACCCGTCTTCCCATCCCCATCACTCATGGTAGGTGACACATCATCAGTCCATCTAAACAAGGAAGAAAACAGTACACTTTTGGTGGCACCAACCATTGCTAAAAAGACAAATTCTGACAAACTGGAAAACAAGCACAAAGATCACCATCAATCAATGGAAAAACTTTCTAATATAACACATAGCAATGGAAAAAATCTCAGCATCCATTAAAAACAAATCTCGTGAATATGAAAAAACATCAGCACTTAGCCACATTCTATAACCACCTTAACCACCTTTGGCTTTTATACCTACCTCTGGTGCCTCCACCTGAATGTTCCTGGTCACATATTAACACACACACACACACACACACACACACACACACAAATAAATATATATGGCAGGTATTATAAATAGCTATAGCTCAATTGATTCTCTGAGGGTACAAATATTATCATTTGTTTTCTTTTTTTCTTTCTTTTTTTTGTTTTACATGTTCTATATGTTTCTTTTTTTTCTCCAATTTCTACCATTTTTTTCTCCTTTATTGTCCCTTGTAATTTTTGTTTATACCAGTAATACAGAAAAATTGGTCTTACGAAGAGCCCGGGCAAAAAAAAAAAAAAAAAAAGAATGAATCCTTTTGTAAATACTGAAGGACATGGGGTAACAATGGACTTTGTGCTGCCTACCCATTCCCAGCATTGCCAAGGCTTCAGTTTAGCCTGCTATTGTGCTTTGGTCCTGCAAAACAGTTCACAGCACCATTTCACTAAGGCAGTTGCTAAGGCAGTTAACTGCACAAAGCAATGGACACCTTCAACTGTAGTAGATAACTGAATGGATGCTTTTTCAAGCTGTGCTACAAATAAAGTCCATCCCGAGCAACATTGGCCTTAATCACAGCAGTGGGAGAACCAGACCTTGGCCACGGATTTCTGCAGAGAGTTCTGCCAGATATCCTTCATCATGCATAATGAATCTCCTCACTTAACCACAATCCACAAACATCTCTTTCAATTCTCCTGCTGTACTTCACTCAAGGACTGGATGCAGAAGAACACTTGGGCTACGATAACCTTGGGAGCTGCAAGGAGGGGCCGTGGTCCAAAATAATCAGATCTGCCATCCCGAGGTGCCACAGTTAATCAGCCCAGTCCCTGCACAATCTGCGAGAGACTCTTCTTTTTCGCCAGAATTAAGGGTGTTTTTCCTCCACTCTGAGCCTTGCTTAGAACTGTGAGGGCTTTAAACTGCTGTGAAGATGATGTAACAGAAAAGCAATGCCATTGATTACCAGCACCTCAGTATCCCTTTCACACTCATCAAATATGGCGTCGGATTAGTGGGTGTTCATTGATCCGGTTTTAGCTGCTTGCTAGCACATGGTTGTTCTTTTATTGCCAAATGCTCTAAATTCTACTGCAGATGTGCTCCTGTGCTTTTTTTGGATACAATCGTTAAAGCATGCACAGTAAATTTTGTTTGAGTCCACGTGCAGTAAATAGGGGAAACTAGAGTTTAATTCTATTTGTTGTGTTAAACGGTGTTGTGTAGAAATGCTCACAGCATTAAATCCCTCAGCCTCAACCTTGCAGACAGTTCACAATTTTATATTGCTTTCATGTTTTCATTCATTACATTCTCTCACTACAGCACCCAGAATGAATTGTGCAAATACATTATACAACAATTGGGAATCCCTGTGGTGTCAACCAGTCCTACCTGCCAGCCAAGCCACTGATCTATAGGCTAATAAATACAACAATGCTAGCCTTTGTGACTGAGAAATTGTGAAGAAAACAGCAATGCTGTCTTTGTTTAGCACAAGAAGGAAGGAAGGAGAACATTTTTTCTACCGTTTCAGGTAGCTACCTTGCTAATGTAAGTTTTGGCTGGTTGTCCTCCTTATCCTTCTCTCCATTGCATGATATTTGGCTTCTTAGCAGTAATATTTGCCATCTGCCTTCCATCCGCATTCACTAGCCTGCGAGGAAAAAAGAATTTCAAACTGCATGCCCCCCAGTTTTTGAGTTGGTCAAAAGGTTCTCCCACTTTTACATCACCAGAAGGTGGGTTTTCTAGACTTTAAATCAAAAAATCTCACTCTAAAGACTACTGTAGACCACCACTGTAGGAAGCAAGTAGACATGTTTACGAATGTAATGAAGACTACATCCTGCTGAAAAAAACATAGCCCAGCATTAATTACATGCTGGTCTAAACTGGTCTGTGCTGATTTATTCTAGTTTAGTGCTGGTCTGGTGATGGTTTAGCTAACCACCTATGACCAGCATCTAAAGCACAACATATGTTGTTTTGGTGGTGATCAGCATATCATCTTCCATTACTGTTGACCAGCATAAACATTCAACATATTGCTGTTATTGGACAAAAAAAATCTGCAAAATGAGAACTTTACAGGAAAAAACATAATTAAGTTTTTACGTAAGTCAATAGAACCAGAGACATTTTTAGGTCAGTTCTTTTAGTCCATTGATTATGAAATTTACATAAAACGTAAAAGGTGACAGGTATTTTTAAATTATATTTGGAACTGAAAAACATAAAAATTGGACATACAAAGTTTTCTTCCGACAACCGTAATATGCTGGTTTTGCTGGTAACCAGCCATGCTAGTCTGTACAGGGTTTTCTAGCACGGTGTTTTTAATCTTGGCTGGAGTGTCCCTTGTATGGTCCCTTGTATGTAGGATAACCTTTTAGTCTATGTAGAATGATTCAAATAATTTATCGTAACTAATCACATTATTTGTGCAGTTAATTGCGACTATTCACTTTTGTCTTGTTTGCATAAATTTTATCCTTTAAAAAGCAGCATGTTTTAGCTATAGTTTTAGCCAATGGATAGAATATGCTTCATCCAAATATGTTGATTACTGTAAATAATTCCTAATAATAATAACATTTTCCAAAACACAGTTCCAGACTTTCCTGATGCTCCATTATTCGTGTGTTGTACTCATATTACTACACTATATAGGTTTCAAAAAACAGGAACTGGAGCTTTACACTTTTGCTTTTGTTCATTTGTGAGTTGTGCACAGCTCTTCCACAAGCCAAGCACTGTAGTATACTAAAAAAATTAACATTACTGATTACTGAAGTTGCTGATACCACTGCATCACCAGTGTGTTGGTTTTGTTTAAGATTCAGCATTGCTCAGTGATAAATTAATTCACCATGGCAGTAGCTGGCCATTTTACCCCTTAAGTCCCAGGCTTAGTACATAAAAAGCTTATTATTCAGTAACCATGGAGAATTCATTGCAACTGACTGAGCTTTTCTTAGGTTGTAGAGATGTGTAATAAATCTGCTGTTGGGCCCTGGCCTTTTAATGGCTTAAAAGCTGCATTTGAACAACAGAGATACAGTCGTGGAGTCATAGTGCCAGTATAGCTTCAGACTGGGGTCAAACTAGACAAATTAGTTAATGGCATGCAAGAAATACTAATGTCAGAAATTATCTTTCCAAGTCATATTTGACAACCAAAATTCTTCCCAATACTGTAACAGCACCTCCATTCGCTGTTCTGCACATTTGGGGAAAAACACCCACTGGACTTATGCCACTAAATAGAGGCATCACTGCTTCATCAGTTGAGCTCCTGACATGAGTTGCTCTTTGAAAAGTCTGATAGTTTGGTTAATCTTTACTTCATTTGGTGTGGTTCAGTTTGGTTAATCTTTACTTCATCACCTTAATATATTGCTACAAGATAGTATGTTTTAATGCGCGTGGTGGATATCTGAAAACATCTTCATGTAGACGTTGGCGTAAAGCTGGTGTAAAGAAATTAATAACATGAAGACGGAGATCAACAGCTTACTGCAAAAACCAAGGTGGCACCAACAAGACAAAGAGGATGAGGACATATCTGAGCAAATGGGCTGTGAGAGATGCTGTCTTTAACTTTCTTAGCTAGGATTAGTTTGTAGCAGATTGACTGTCATGTTATGTCACATATAAGTCTCACTCTGGCCCTGGTGGTATATGTGCTGTTTTGTGTATGATTTGCATATTATTCTAATATTATACAACAATACATTTTTTAATCTGACGATCAAGAGACATGTGGTTAATATTTTTAGGTTACAATTCAAATACAAGTCATATGAAATGACCAGATGTAAACATATTCAATGAGGTTCTTTCATGGCACTGCTCCAAAGCACCTTTTATTTTTAATAGTGGACCGTAAACGGTCAGTGGAAGACAAGTTTTTTTAGTTCCTCAATCTACTGAAAAACAGAGCAGCACTTTTTGAAGCCTGAGAGCAGCCTGAGTCATAACCTTGCAAACTAGCAGATGGTCAACTGAATTTCTTGTCTTTTCATCAAACAAAAGTAAGAAATATTAGCTGTTATGTCTGGAAAGGAACTCGATCATTTATAAGAACCATAGATGCTGTGGTGAATCTGATGCTTTTGATTGAGGGACACCAATGAACAACACTCGATGTGGTCCTTGAAGTCCAATATCTCTCTCCTATCTACAACCCACAACATGACCTGTCTCTAAACAAAATAGAATCATTGCGGAAGAGCTTTGAAATGAACAAGGCTAACTAAGCCACATTTCTCCCTAGCTAGCCTTTTCTCCCTCTGCCCACTTTTTTGTCCTCCCGTTCTCCCTTTATTCCCGTTTCCACAGTGATGGAGCAGAGGAGGGTTAGTGTGTAGCCCAAGGCAGCTTTATAGTGGATAATAAAAAACTCAAATTACAGGGACCAGGATTAGCCTTAAATAAATAATTGGATTCTCCCATCTCTAGAAGAAGAAGTTCAAATTCAAATGGAGCGATTCCATCTACCCTTAGGGAAGATATGCAGCTCATCTGATATGGAGCCACGCTGACAGAGGAGGAAAAAAAGACACTCTATCCACCACTCCAATAACTTGCAATACTGAGATACAAAGCAGCCATACTACCTTACATGATCTCTGAATGAGAGCACCTATATATTCAAACGGACCATTCCTTTATGCTGATACTGTATGGATGTTATCAACAAATATATATATATATATATATATATATATATATATATATATATATATATATATATATATATATAAGCTGTCTGGTTCTTACAATACTCCTCTAGGAATTGTAGATGTGGACTTCACTTCTAGTCCTTGTACTGACAAAATACTGAGTTTTTTTTTTTCTTAGTACTAACCCTAACCTCAGGTTATCCCTTTAAAATGCAAGCTTATTATTCAGTTATAAAGCTTAAGATTTATGATTCACTAGCTGCTAAAACCTATTCAGTAAATAAATCCTTTGACATGGAACTACTGTTGAAGTAATATACTGATTAGGAAATATAGTTAGTTATGGAAGTTAATGGAAATTAGGACCAGTATTCCCAAAAGCATCTTGATGTGAAGATCGTCTTAACAGGTAGAGAGTGTTAAGTGTGGTGTTCATTCTACCATTTCAGATTCATCTTTGTACAAAGATGCTTTTGGGAGACCAAGACTAGTTAAAGATTTTACATCAACAATATATATTTACATGCACTGTGTATATTTCTCTATATTTTGTGTTTATTTCTCTACATTTTGTGTATATTTAAGATATTTCAGTTTGTTTTTCTTATATTTTATTTTTATTTATTTACTTTCTGTAGAGTCATTACCTGAGCCTCCCCACAAGCATTTTAATGCATAAATGTGCAATGTGCACGTGCAAATGACAAATAAACTTGAAACTTGAAAACTTGAAATAGATAGTCCAGGTAATTTGTTATTTACTCCCAGAAATTCAACTGAACCAAGATATTTACAGAAGTTGGACAAAAAAGTAGTTCTGTATATTCTCGTTATACATACTCTTCAGCCCAGCTGCTGTTGCTCTGAGAGACTGGGGTGGGTTGAAACAGTTCACCCAACTTTTCAAAATATCTGCATAATTCAGTGGTTGAGATTGAAAGTCATTCAGAGTGGTTAAACTCAGATTTCTTCACAGTGGTGGTGATAGAAACCAGGGCTTGTGAAGTCTACAATACAAATACAGCCATGGTATTTACTATCTAAAACCACCACTGAACCTACATGTGTCGCCTGTTTTAGTCATAAGATTATATATATTCTGAGTTTATATATATACTATATTGTCACTGTCCAATGAAAAACAAGTATCTCCAAAAAGTTAACTTTACAGGAGAAGGCAAAAACACTCTTAGTGATTTTAGAGCATTTCTATTGGTCCATTCATCATGAAGTTTTTACACTACATAAAGATCAGCTTATTTGCTCAAATGATGTAGAAAACTAAAAATTAACAAAAATGGAGATACATGGTTTTCAATGGACAGCAGCAATATGTAGTATTGTGTAGTATGTAGTATTATGTAGATTGTGAAATAGTCAAAAATCTGAAAAAAGTTTTCTTTGGGGACTATTGTTCTCCACCATGAACACATTAAATGCTTTGGGCCAAAATTTTATCACAAATCTACTGTTGAACAGCAACAGATTTCATGTATTCATTTTCTGTGAGACACTACCACTGTGAACCATGCTGACTTTGTAAGTTTCTCTAGGACAGAGTGTTTCACACCAAACCATTCTGAATTACTTTGTTTACATCTTACACCACTGAATTGTGTAGCAATTTCAAAACGTTGATGGAGTGTCTGGTTTACCTTATATATAATCTTTGCTGTTAATGTAATTGATTGTCTACCTAGTGTTAAACCTACCGGCTATTACAAAATCCAGGAATGGAAACTGGACTCAAGGTCAGAAAGACCCCTAACCTAAGTGTTAACATCCAAATCTGTCTTGAACAGTCCAGCCAATATCGGCCTGCTAAGCTACACTCAGTTTGACTAAGAGGCTGCAGAAATGTATTTCTAAGCAAGTGAAAGTATGTTAAAAATAGTCCGTAGGTAAGATTATCTCACTATATTATCAGATAATTTTGCTAGTTTCAAGCATAATTTTTACAACAAGCGCACATACTGTCATGAGATTTTCACACAAGTAAAAAAGTCTATTAGGTAAACAATGTTATAATATCTCAAAAAGAGAAATATCACATACATTGACTGGGTATCAGACAGTTTCACTTGCCAAGATACCAATGGTTGCACTGTACTGTGCTGTTTACATGACCATATCTAATGAACCCCTGGGTCTACATGGAAATGCAGTTAATGAAGATCCGTTAGAAAAATGTCAGCTTTAATTCGGAAAGGATTGAATCCAAATGTGTGGAGACGTTTAATAACAGCAGCGGTGTACTCTAATTTACAAGCAATGGTTAAATTCCTTGTGGCCATTGTGTCAGAGCTTCTATTTCCTGCTTACGTCTTACTACACACTGAAATATATCACCTGAACAAGACACCAAAACGCTAGACTATTAAGTTAAATAACGGTTAAAGCTTTTTCATTCAATAGACCAATCTACTGTAGACTTCAGGGCAGTTAGTTTGTAATATGGATTAAGAACCAGAAAAAGGTGAATGAACAGACGGTAAGCCCACTGCCTGATGATTCTTGTTTGGAGTCGAGGTCGGCAGACTTTGCGCTTTTACTGATTCAACTGTAGTCAAGTGGAAAATTAAACAAAGACGGGCTGCAGCGCAGGCTATGGATGGCATCAGGCAACATTTCGACTTCTTCAAGAAAGGGGAATCAAATGCTCATTTACCCAGTTGACTTCTTCTATTAAACCGTACTTTCCTTTTGTCAGAGTGTATTTTGGATTTTGGTGGATCTATCAGAAACCCAACCAAGAAACAGCACAATAAAAAACTTGGAATACATTACTGTAAATGTCATCTACCTACGCAGATTCTTCTCCGGAACATAATATTCAATGCTATGGACCTTCCCACATTCTTTCGCAGCCCGACTGCTGCATTTACCATTTGCATTTAACATTATTACCGATGATAATGGTAATGTATGCAACAACTGCTGTATATCTTTAATTATATGCATTTAAATATATTGTGAAAGTATCAAATATAGGACATGCATAATGTATGATAATTATATCAGACATATGTACTGCAAAATGTTCCATGCTTGCCAAGATTTTATGGTATTCTTAAATAGGGATCCTGAATAAGGCAAAAAAAAACATTTTCATTTGATGACAATCGCCAAACATGCTTCACCTACAAAGAAACAGATGGACACTTTGAGTTTCAGTGCTCAAATTGATCTGTTTTTCAGTCTTTCAGTCATTTGTTGTTGTTTTTTTTTTGTTCTTTAGTGGTCCAATCTCTCTTTTTCTGTCTCTGTCTCTCAGTTCAGTTGTCAGTAGATGATGAGGGAAATTTCACTTCCAGTCCTGGTTGTGATTTCAGTAAAATCAGTTTCCTGTTTTAAAATGTCTACTCTGAGATTAAGGACTTGTTTCAAGTTAAATATGGGTTTGGGCCTACCTACTTTAACATCAGCCAACCTGTTTCAAGTATCAGCATAATCATATGCCATTAGTATTGAGTAATTTCCTCTTAAATTACTGATTTATTTTCTTGTTCCTTGGCTTTCATTTTTTTTAATGTGCTAAAATTAAAAATGCAGAAAAAGTTGAATTAATAATTATTTGCTAATATTCAGTATATTTTACTTATTACTGTGTTGTATCAAGTCTGAACTCAAGTAATTTAATCTGAAAACCTGAATATTTCTATTTATTTCAAACTTTTGAGCACTTTTCATAGCTTACTTATTTCTAAACTGGAGCCATCTTATTTTAAGATTACTTGTCAAGTTATTTTTGCTGCATGGACAGATCATTTCATTAATATTAAGTTATTTTCTTCTCAAATGAAGTGTTCACTTCTTAAGTAATATAAATAAGTCAAATAAGTTAGCATTTATGTCACATATATGCACATATACTGATTAGGCATAACATTATGACCACCTCCTTGTTTCTACACTTATTGTCCATTTTATCAGCTCAACTTACCATATAGGTGCGCTTTGTAGATCTGCAATTACAGACTGTAGTCCATCTGTGTATGAGAGTCCTGGCCACTGAAGATCAGGGTAAAAGAGAGCTAACAAAGTATGCAGAGAAACAGATGGACTACAGTCTGTAATTGTAAATCTACAAAATGCACCTATATAGTAAGTGGAACTGATAAAATGGACAGTGAAACAAGGAAGTGGTCATAATGTTATGCTTTTATGTTACTAATATAAGTTGGATATCCATATATATTAATATATGTCACATATTTAAACCCATAAATTGCCATATCAGCTTTCCATATAGGTAGTAATGGTAGCAATATGTTACTCTATTGTGACTGTTCAAAGGCCTGTTACTGTATCAGTACTGGCCTCCTAACCCAGGGATTGTGGGTTTGAGTCCTGTCTGGGGTCCTAAAACACATAATGGATTGAAACCATTCTCTGCCACAAACATCTAACATACAAAATCCTCTTTCCTAAGCAACTTTGTACAATGGAACATCTAGGCTGGGTTTATACAACATCTGTCCAGTGTAGATGTCAGATTGTTTAAGTTAAATTAAGTGATACTTTATTAATCCCACAAACGGGGAAATTCCACCTCTGCATTTAACCCATCCGTGAAGTGAAACACCACATACACACTAGTGAATAGACACACACACTAGGGGGCAGTGAGCACACTTGCACGGAGCGGTGGGCAGCCCTATCCACGGCGCCCAGGGAGCAATTGGGGGTTAGGTGTCTTGCTCAACCAAAAATAAACATTGCAAACCACAAGAATTATTAAGTATCAAAACATGTACTGTCACGTAGCTGCTGGTTCTAGAATCCTAGGTGAGCCATGCTATTTCCTAGTATACTACTAGCAACCTACCATAGTAGATGACTGTGGAAATGGTGAGTAAACAAAAGTTCAGTATTGCAAACTTTAAGTCTCACAACCTGTAGTGTAGTGTAACTGCTTGTCTGTTCCTCCTGGCTGTGGGAGCTGAGATATAGTAGCTGTAACATAGTACCTGCCTAGCTAGCAGTTAACTGGTCATTTTGAGTGCCCAAAGTACTTGACTGGTAATGGTATAAATAATGATTAATACTGCAAACTTCAAATATTATTACGTATTAACAAATGTAGTAAGAGTTGTGTAAGCTGTGTTATGTTACTCTTAGTGAGTGTACTCCCTAGCTAGATAGGGGAGCGATGAGGAGGCGCACGCATATGAAAAGAGAAGTGAGATTTATTGGGGGCAAATCCAAAATCAGGGTCTAGACAGTCCTGGGTCAATGAGCCAACATGGGGGGTATCGAGGGACAGACATAACAGGAAAGTGGGAAAAACAAAACGGAGGCTGGAATAAACAAACACCAAACAATGCAAACATACAAAGACCAAGCAATGCATATAAAACAATACAAAGACCAGCAAGCACACAGGGGAAAACACAGGGCTTGAATACAACAGGGATAGCGATGGTTAACAAGACACAGGTGGAAAACAGGTGGTTACAATCAGGGGAAGGGTCTAGAAACAATGGGGCAGGACCGGGAAGAAACAAAACAAAAGCACACAGACAGGACTAAAGCAAAAACAGAAGCACATGGAGGACTGGGAGGGGCCAATCGTGACACTAGCATAATTCTCGAGTGCAGTAATGGCAGGTAATCAAAGTTAAATAGTGATATTAAGTGTAGTTTGTAGTTGCCTGTTTCTCCTGACCGTGGGACCTTAGCTGAGCTATACTAGCTAGGGCATACTACCTACCAAGCTAGCAGTTAAGTGATAATGGTGAGTACCCAAAGTTTAATATGTGAACTTCAATAGATACTATCTACCTAGCTACCTGGATATACTACCTACCAAGCTAGCTAACAAAGTTAACTGGTAATGATGCCATTAATGATTAATACTGCAAACAACAACTGAGTATTATGTATCAACACATGCAGCTGCTTGTTTCTACTGGTTGTGTAATCTTAGGTAAGCAGTGTTACTCCTGTTCACTACCTAGCTAGCTAGCACAGTACTTGAATGTGGTACCGGTGAGTAAACAAAGTTCATTAGTGTTATTAAGTGTGGTGTATAGCTGCCTGTTTCTCCTGACTGTGGGAACTAAACAAAGCTGTGCTTGTATATAGCACACTATCTGTCTAGCTAGCTAGCATAGAGGTTGACTGTGGTAATGACAAGTACCCAAAGTTCAATGTTGTGCACTTTAAGTATTATTCATTATCAATACATGAAGCCTTCATCATCAATAGTGACTTTATCATTAGTTGGTGGATGTATTGATGTCTCTGGGATATAATGTAACCAGGCCTCCTAAAATAAAATCCTGGCTATCCATTGTTCTACAGAGGCTTTCAAGAGTTTTTTCATGGCTCAAGCACTTGCAAAACGAGAATGATTTGTGTGGATCAAAGAGACCACTGCAGAGTGGACATGATGCAAACTTAGATCAAACTGCTGACCTCTACCGCTGCAACTGCAGTCACCCGGGACTTGCATGCTCACATGGGGGACAGGAGAAAATGGTACTGGCTGCAATTAGCCCGGTGGCAAAGCAGCAGCGGAGGAGTGAAATTGCGCTATCACACTCAATCTATGCCACTCGCTCCTTATAGAAAGCCTAGAAACTGTAGGTGCTGCGTGGGAGATAACAGGTTTGTGTAATGATGCAGGGCTTATCTGCGCAACTGAGTCTACCAGTGATCATGTATTACGCGTGTTCCTGTGTGTGTGTGAGTTTGTGTATCTTAAAGTTATAATTTTCTGTAAGAGCGTGTGTGCAATGATGCCTCCCTTTAATTTTTCTTTTATGGGGCGAAGTGAAGCCTATACTATCCCGCTGCTCAGTGTTCTAAGTAAATGAGGGGTTGAGGACAGTAATGGCAGGGACACACAGCTGAAGAGAGCTGAACTCGATTAGATTCGAGTTTCTTTTCACACTCCTTTTACATGCCCTCTCGCCATGGGTAGACGCTCTTGGTGTAATGAGTTGGTCTTTGCCGGGGGCTGCCACAACAAATCTGTAGTTCCACAATATTAACCTACAGCAGTGGTTCTCAGACTCTTAGTCTAAGGCCCCTTTGTAAAGTGCCACTGCACCACCCCAAGGACCTCATCTTCAGGCCTATTCACAACAAGTACAAATCCACTTCCAAAAAAGTTGGGACAGCAGGTAAAATGAACATAAACACAGAAAGTAGTGATTTAAACATCTACTTTGGCCTGTATTTGAACAAAAACAGTACAGAGACAATATGTGTAATGTTCTACCTTATGAACTTCATTGTTTTTTGTATATCTATGCTCATTCTGAAACTGATACAGTCAGAAACTAATACATTGTAAAATGTTCAGAAAAACATCTTAAGCAGGTGATGAAGTCATGCTTGTGAATAAAAAGAGCATCCAGGACAAGTAGATCCCTTTATGAGCAAGAATAAGTAGAGGCTCACCACTTTGCCAAAGATGCATCAGTTAAAAACAGTTTAAGAATAAAGTTCTTCAGTTAGCGATTACAAAACTTCAGGGAATCTGGAGAAATCTCTGTATGTAAAGGGAAAGGCTGAAAACCACTAATAAATGCCTGCGACCTTCAAACCCTCATAGCACTGCATTACAAACTGGCATGCTTCTGTGATGGGTATCACTGCATGAGCTCTGGAATACTTTGACAAATGTTGTCAATATACACTGCCAATCACTGCATCCACAAGTGCAAATTAAAACAGTACTATGCCCAGTGAAAGCCATGTCAACAGCATCCAGAAACGCCGCTGAATTCTCTGGGCTCCTTTGAAGTGGACTGATGAACAGTGGACTGTCGAGTCAACTATTTACATTTACATTTTACATTTACAGCATTTAGCAGACGCTCTTATCCAGAGCGACTTACAAGAAGTGCTTTGTCAATCTAGAGAAAGTATCTTTGCTAGTTACCAATAGCTTAGAGAAAAAGACAGTCCTGAGCTCAGATACTGCTAGTAACAAAATGTCACTGCAGACACCGAGAGAAAAAGAAACAGAGTTGAACGCAGAACTCTGTGCCATTCAATGCAATACAATACAGAGTGCAGTACAATAAAATAAGTGCAGCTTATAATTCAATGCTCATTTAAGTGCTGTGTAAAGAGATGAGTCTTCAGTCTGTGTTTGAAGACAGCAAGAGACTCTGCTGTTTGGATAGCCAGTGGGAGTTCATTCCACCACCTGGGTGCCAGAGAACATTCTCGACGCTTGTCTTCCGTGCGCCTTGAAGGATGGCGGGTCAAGCCGAGCTGTACTCGAAGCTCGAAGGGCTCGTGGTACAGTTCGAGATTTCACCATTGCCATCAAGCAGGTAGGGGCTGGTCCATTTTTGGCTTTGTAGGCAAGCATTAGGGTTTTAAATCTGATGCGCACACCTACAGGAAGCCAGTGAAGGGAGCGCAGCAATGGGGTGACGTGGCTGAACTTGGGCAGATTGAAGACGAGTCGTGCTGCCGCATTTGTCTTTGGATGTTGTGTTCACTGGGATGAAGAAGAATAAGATCAGCCAGGTTGAATAGAATTCACTAATAATTGCTTTCTGTTTTTATTAGCATTTCACACACTGTCCCAACTTTTTAAGAATTGGGTTTGCATTTATACTTTCCTTTTTTTTCAGACAAGTTGTGATAACTTTTGTTAACATTCTGGACAGAAAAGGAAAGTAAACTAAAGGAAAACAGGTTATTTGAATGACAGTGATGAATTTATCCTTTTTACTGTGACTAAAAGTCGCAAACACACTGGGTATACCCTATTCTACACAAAAGGCCAGTGTAACAAAGTTTCTACATGTATAATATATATCCCAGTGTGTAGAGGTTAAACATGTTAAACATGTTGTATTAAGGCTGGAGAGTAAGATGTTATCCTTTGGAAAGACATTAGCTAGCTGACCACAAAAAAGAGCTCATTGAGCTTCTTTAGGTAATGTTTACCACTGAGAATTATTTTGTTATTTGTTCAACTGGGCTGTGCAACAATTTTAGTACAAAGGAAGCAGACTGAGGAGTACGTTTATAAGCATTTACTCAATCATTTAAAACTGAAGGGAAATCTTTTAGCTACTGTCGGCTGCAGGCAAGCTAGTCTAGTGCTTAGCCTCTCTTACTAAAAACCATGCTGCTGTAACATGTGCAGAATGTGGCTTGGCATTGTCTTGCTGAGACAAGCATGGATGTCCCTGAAAAAGACGTAATTTAGATGACAGCATAGTTACTCCGAAGTTCATATGTACCCCTCAGCATTAATGGTGCCTTCCAGTTATGTAAGGTACTCACTAATGCATGACAGATGTGGCTTTGCATTGGTAAAAATTATGAGGGTCTAGGGGCTCGGAGAAATGCAATGCCCATTATTTCCAAAAACAATTTTAAACATGGGCTACACCACACATTTCCACAGTTTGTGGAGAAACTTAATTTCTTAGATTTATTTATAACTGCAGTTATATGAACTAGGGGTTTTAATGTCTGCAACACAAATATAGCCATTTTATTCACAATGTAACATGGCTGTTGAGCCTACATGTGTTTCTGTATGTAATGTTGACAGTAATAACAGTAATATAGTGGCAATCTAAAAAAAAAGACCTTACATTTTACTATCTGAATGGGTTAAAAAATACGTTAAAGACCAAAGCTCTATCTCAAAACTATTGTAAAACAATGTCTCATGCATCTGGCAGCGTATTTATAACAATATAAGTCTGGTTCCTATCATCACCAATGTAAACTATTCTAACTTGAGCATTTCACACCAAACCACTTTCAATGACTTTGTTCACATCTTAACCATTCAATTATGGAAAACTTATTGAAAAATCTGTGGAATTGCAACTGTTCTCTCCCCCTGTGTGTGTTTGTGTGCATGCATATTTAGAACAGAAGTGACACTATACCATGCTAAAATGATACATATACACAATGGAGCAGGCCATCGCCTTGTTTTACTGCTTCAGTGCAATTACCAATAGCAGCAGTCCAATATCACCAATACATATACAATATTAGAAAAAAAATAACCACACACACACACACACACACACACACACACAGCAGCAGCAGCAGCGGCTCAAAGACAAACCCATTTCCCCTCTGAATTGGGAGAGTGTGAAGTGCTTACTCAGCAAAACAGAGTGGAGTAGAAGTACAGAGGCTATAAATTAAACTTTAGGCATGGAAATCTCGTTTAAAACCAAATTACTTTTCAAACAAACGAGCACACACGCACATGCGCACACGCGCACCCACACACACAAATCTTCTCACAGTCTGTTGCACCCAACAGACTGTAAATCTGTCCAATCTCCTGTCACCAAGCTTTTAAACAAGGTGCAAGCATGCACGCACATGCTCACACACAGACACACACACACACACACACACACACACACACACACACACACGCACACAACCAAACACACACACACACACATTTAAATCAATAAAACACAAAATGTAATTAGTTTGTTTCACTTGCCATGCTTGTTTTGCATTCATGCATTGTTTAGCATCTAAATGTGAAGCAGTAAGTGGATGGTGTAATAAAAGTCCAGATACACTGAGCTGATTTTGTTTCAAGGCAGCAATTCACCTCTGCCTTCTATCCTCTACATCCTCTATCTAAAACACTCAATGTTACCATGGCCAACATTTAGATCAGAAATCACACAAATTAGCATCTTTGTCTTTGCAGAGTAGCCTGCAAACTGGCTGATGTTGTGTTTCCACGCAATTTCTTCTTACATAAGCTTTCAAGGAAAAAAGTGTCCTTAATTAATGTACAAATGCATGCTGTGAGAATGCTAACAAGTCCCTTTAGCTTTTATTCACTGTTAGCCATATTAGCATTTAAGGTATTGCCAGAGATTTTATATTCATTTATTCTCACTTCCTTGAACAAGTCATTCGAGCAAGTGTGGGTTTCTTTAAGTGGATGAAAAGTTGATGAAAAGTTATCTTGTACTGTAGACAGAAAAATGCAGCTTGCATTTTTGTCATGTTTTTCATTACTTGACATTAAAACAAATGGATAAAAGCAGAAGTTCAGACTCAAAGTTGTAAATCCAAAATGTAAATCAAATACCAGAGTCATTCACTCAGACGCGAGTCATAATTGTGTCTCAAGTTAAATGACAAATTTGAGATATGTTTATTTATAGGAAGCTAAATATATAGATGACATCAAAACAATAAGGGCAGTTTATTCTGAGCAGTGTAGTACAGCCTAATATGGTTACAAATCTATTTGCACTGTTTTCGACTAGCTGTGTCCTTTTTTTACCACATTACAGAACTGTGAAAATATGTTCATTTTAGCTCATGTAATCACGTTTTCACACAAATCTATGGTGTGTTCCAATTGGGTGGCAGCCGTCTAAGTAGACAGCATTTTAAGACAACATTTGCACGCTCCCAAGACGAAGGCTGTCCCATTCAGGCAGCATAAGGCAGCTGTCTTCAAAGGTGCCTTATTTTGACCAAATCTGAAGGCAGCAGATGTATATATCTTATGTGTCCTTCTCTGCGAAGGCAATCCCACGACATTGTTCACCTGTTCACTGGTCGAGAGTTCCATCACTTCAGTTCGATAAACAACAAGGATGAACAGCCTGTTTTTGGCCGACCGAGGAGTTCACGAATGTAATGTGGGGAAAACGTGGGAAAAAGGGAAAAAGGGAAAAAGTTCAGAAATAAAAGGTTTTTGAAAATAAATAGCACAAATGCTTATTTTTCCTGGCTAATATTTTAGTGCTGTGCTTACCACAGTCACATCAGCGTTAGGTGAATGGTGCTGACTAAATTTCAGACTGGGAGCTCATAAAACAGATGAGAAAGCATGAAGTAAAATGCACATTAGCAGCCTAACAGATTGTGTACAATCCCTTTTTATGAGTGCATTTATATGTATTATGCATTATATGTAGTTTTTATCCTTTGCGTGTTAGAAATAAAGCAGGTTAATTAAGGTGGATGATAATAGTGAAGGAACTGATAGATGCTCTACAGATACTTAAGTCATTAACAAACCTTTTGGTGATGTTCAGTTGATTATCAACAACATTTGGGTTAGGGTAGATGTAAGTTTTGCCTTGAGGTTAAGGTTAGAGTTAGGGTTAGATTGAAAATATAAACTCTTTCACACTGAACTTGAAGTTCAGTTGCATTTAATAGATATTTTGTTAAATGTTACTTATAGATATATGTGGTGTTTACAAAGCAGCTACAGTGGACCATCAAAATGACACTATACTTCAAAATAAGTTGCATTGAATGGATATTTAGTTCAATGTGGCTTGAAGAGATAGAGAACATTAACAAAGCATCTACAATCAGCCATCCAAATAAAGTGTTACTGTGACAATTATCTGTATTTATCTGGGGTGCCAAGTCATGTACGTCATGACAGATGTGAATCTTTAAAGCAGCCTGTTCTTCACAAATTTCCACAAAAGGGTCAGTGCATGAAAGCATCTGCTGCAGGTTCAGGAGTCATCCTTATTCACAGAGGTGAGTGTAAGCTATACAGTGACTGCAAGATAAAATGTGTACAGCACAGTGAAAATTATGACGTTTGGTGGTTCTGCAGCATTGTCCCAAAAGCCTGCTAAAGTTTTTTTTTTGGCTAAAATGATGCCCAAAGACAGAGGAGCCTTTAAAAGCAGTGACTAGTTATGCAGCTGCCTCTAGAATGGAATGCACTGCTAGTGTTAATAGTGAACACAGACAACAGTAGCAACACTGAAGTCACAGATAGCAATTCTAGCTGGGGTTTTTTCCAAGTGGTTATCTGACGCTGGTACTGGTGGCAATAAAAAGGTTAAGCAAATTCCTGGGGTACACAGGTATGGTATGGCTCACTTGACTCTGGAAATTAGATTTAAAACTGTACTGTACCGTACAGAGCAAACATCACAACTTCCTTAGCAAGATTGTTACTTTCAGTGAAAACCGTTCACTGGCTAGTGTAGTGGGTAACACCTTTGCCTTCTAAGCTGTAGACAGGGGTTCAATCCCCACCTGGGTCAGCACCCTACACGACACCAGTAAGAGTCCTTGGGCAAGACTCCTAACACCACCTTCGCCTATCTGTGTAAAATGATCAAACTGTAAGTCGCTCTGGATAAGAGCGTCTGCCAAATACCAAAAAATGTAAATCTCACTTGTTGTTCACTCTCTATTTTATGAATGTTTTGTGCTGAGGCAAAGCTTTATCGTTTCTTACTGTAAGTATCAAAGACATTAATATTGAGCAACTGCCTACTTGTAGCAAATACATACTGTGCTTATATGCTATAAGCGCCCTTAGAAAAAAGAAAGGGTTCATTGAGTTTATCCTCCCCATGAGGGCTAAAATGTATGCAGCGCTGCTTCAGAACGCATGAAGTAAAGTAGATTATTATTCTCAACCTCTCTCACCTGGCCTTGAATAAAGGGAGGGAAACACACATCTCGGAAGCCCCTGCAGGTGCTCTTGAAGTATTTCAGCACATTACAATTAGATAAAAATGCTTTTGTGTTGTGTCGTGTTTGCATTGTTCTCCTTCTTCTCACGGTGGTGTGATAAAGGCTGTAGGAGCCACCAGGTGAGGAGGGGCAGCCAAGCATTTGACAGCCAATGCATTACAAACTAAGTCCCCTCCATCGCACACACACATACACACCATTTGAATCATAACCAACAGCGCACCCAAACACACTCGCAGCAAATCATAACCAACTATCTGCAAAGAACAGCCTCAGGGACAATCTGCGCATCTTCAAAGACTAGCCATTCTCTGGGCTATCTAAAAGCTCCATCAGCCATTGATTTTCAGCCTTTTGATGCAATTTTAAAAGCTAGCGTAGCCACACACAATAGCACTCTGCACTCCAGAACCTCCAGATCCAGCAGAAAGAGAATAAGGCGACAGTTTTATGCAAATTGGCCTTGATCTTGGAGCCATGCCACATCTTCTCAAATCATCCATTCCACCCATGCAGTCCATCTATTGAAACATCCATCCAGACATATGTCCATCCTTCAAGCACTGTCTCGAATGGCTTCTATCAGCAGACGTTTAAATACATTATTTTTCATCTTCCTGCTCTTTCCACGGCACTTAGTGTGGTTGGGTCATTGAAAATGCATCGGCTGAGTTGAGACGAGTCCATTTCTGCATGTCTGGAGTCCTCTCAAGGAACATGTGGCTCTTAGTGAGAGAACATACACACAAACGCACACACAGTGTGGGCTGGAAGGAGGACATTTGAATATGTAATTGTGCGTGAGTGCATGCGAGATTCGAACACAGCTCTAAGAAGCCGCTCTGAGAGCACTATTGTATGACTACAAACGGCAGCTGCGAGACAACAGAAAAAAGGCTGATCTGAGGGATCCATGATGGAACGTTTCGCGGCGAATAAATGTGGAATGAAAACACAAAGTAATGCTTCAAATCTCAGAGGAAGTGTATGTTTCTTAGGCTAAGCTTGAGCTCATGAAACGTCTTCTTTTTGTTTCTAGCTCTGTGAAGAATCGTTATATAGACAGTAGGACTGTGGGGGCTATGAAAGTAATCTTCTCTGAGATGCTTATACCAGAGAGTTGGAAACAAACAAGGCTCATAATGTTCTTTAACACTGTCAGAAAGCTTTAACATCAGAATAATTCGATTCACTGTCGGTGACATAACCCTTCCACGCTGTTTACTGTTTTAAAGCAATACTCCTGTTTTTTAATCACTCTACATATGCCAACAGACAACGACTGGACATTATTGGTTACTAATATGGGTTACTAATATAATTTGCCCACAGAAAAATGTACTGTACCTTCGAAATTCATTTAAAGTACACAACTGGACCTTGAGGACCTTGTTATTTTGGAGGGTACATTGTATGGTTTGTACCTTGGTAACAATGTTAACAAGATAGTGTGCTTCTTTTCTGACAGTGCAAGCTTTATTAAACATCAGCTGGGATCCCACTCAGTCTAATGAGAAGTTCTGGCACACAGGTCAGTTTGTGCCAAAATGTCCACATTTAGAATGTGTCATTAATTTCAAATATGTTTTTGTATGCATGTGAAGGTGTGAAGGTCACATTGTAGGTTGGGTGTATTTTTTTGTTGTGCACTCGAACCAAAATAAGCATGGCTTCATTAGTGTCATGGCTCCCCCCTCCTGGTGATCAGCAGTTCTTCCTTCCTCCTAATCATTTCTCACACCTGGATAGGATTATTGGATTATTTGTTTATGTACACATACTGGATTCACAGAGACTGTAGTTGGGAAGCCTTACACTCCATGAATACTCCATTCTAGTTCTTTGCCATTTTTCCTTGTTTACAGCGACGCACCAGTAACGCTTTTTCCCTTACGATACAAATACCTAATCCTTAAGTGTTGGCCCATGCTGAGTACCGATATTGATACTTTCTCTATCTAACCTAACTTGTTCTTATGTCCTGATATGTACCCTCTCAGAAATAGAGCACTAAACTGACACTGGGGCAGTTTCTCATCACTGGGGAGGTACTCTCAAGGGTACATCTCAGTACCTTTAGTCAGTGAACATAATTGTGAACATAATTGTACCATAATACCAAAAGTTGTGTTGTGTCTCTACACACCCTGTCTCGTCTCTAGGCTTTTTAAAAAACATTGGGGTATGAAAAAGCTACAAATACATACTTTTCACCTGGGAAAAACTATATTTGTATATATATATATATATATATATATATATATGTATATATATATATATATATATACACTCACCGGCCAATTTATTAGGTGTTAACAAGCAACTGAGCAGGTGTACCTAATAAAGTAGCCAGTGAGTATGTTTGTATAGTATGTATGTTTGTATATATGTATGTATAGATAGATAGATAGATAGATAGATAGATAGATAGATAGATAGATAGATAGATAGATAGATAGACTCTGCTGGAGTTCTATAAATCTATAAATCATGCTGTCAGTAGCAGCTGTTCCATGGATTTCTTAGCTAGATGGAAGCTAAATGTTAAATCAAGGGCAAGGTGAATCATTACCCTAAGAGACAGGGAGTTCTTTCCATATGCCTCTTTAATGTTCGCTCCCTCAGTAACTACCAAACATTACTTCATACTGTAACTGAGTCCACAGCAGGACATAAGTGATTGCTAAAAGAAGAGTCTCAAATATTCAGCTAAATGGATAAGATTAAGACGTTTTACCCTGTTAATACACTGTGTTATCTGGCATATTTGTGTTATACCAGTGAAAGGAGAATTCTTGTTGGTATATCATTAACTATAATTGCTTTCCCATGAAATACTGGTGTTACAATTGTTTGGCAATGAGCATTTTTACTGCTGCTTGTGAACTTACAGAGCTGACGTGTTAACTTCACTCTACTGACACTCATGCACAAGTCACTTAGCAGAGCATTCACACATCAGAAACTGCTTTGCACTGCATTTGAGTGGTAGTAATGGCAGAGATACCTATACAATACTGCTGACACACGAATTATCAATTTTAGTCTTGGCCTGTAATGCGTTCTCTGAATGTGACGCACACCTATCTGCTTAATAGGAGGTTTTTTGGGATACTTTTCAGCCATGCTTACTTACATCCATAATTACAGTATTATTGTCCATCACTTCTTACTTTAAGCTCTGTCTTTACAGGTGTTGGATTGGTTTAAAAATTTTCCACCCATTTGGTTCACACCCTGATCTGATACATCAATGTTCCCACGCAAACCTAGCCCAAAAGGTCTCATAGTTGTCTCCAGATATTCTTGTTGGGATTGCATCTGGCCCCATGGGACTACATAGCAGGATGAAAGCTAACCAGCTGGTGGGAAATGGTCATGGCAAAAATGTATTGTCTGTGGTAATCAACCATAAACTACATATACAGTAGATTGAGATTGAACATGCTGGAGCTATATGCTAGAATATTTCTTTGATGGGATGAAGGGAGAAAGAGAAATGGAGAGGTACTTCTGAGTGACATGGGGAGCACTCAAGAATAGGTCAATACTTGAAATCAAAGTCATCCTGATGGCCATCAAAGCCCTGTGGCCTCTCCCAGCCAAAGCCTACAAAGAAAGTGGCCCTTGTTATTGCATGTAAACAACACACTCAAGAAAAGAGGAGAGAGGGCAGAGTGTGAGGAGTGAGGACAGAAGGAAAAGATTGGAAAAAATTGTGTTGTTAGAGCAGTCCTACACCTTTAAAACCAGCACATCAGTTTCAAAATCTGCATACTGATTTAAATCTGTTCGGTGAAGACTTGAGCATGGGGAGCCTGTGTGATCTAGCTGAGATATAATAACGCTGCTGCTGCACAGGAAGGTAGCAATTAAGCGACAGTATTTAATCTTTTGATTTCAGAACAGTTTGTGAACAGCTGAATACTTAATGAGGACAAGTTCTTCAGACAAATTCTGTTAGCATCGCCGACATTATAATATTATGTACTGCTGATATTTAATTAGCATTCCGTCTTCCAAACTAAGCCGCTAGGCAGAGTGTTCTGAAAACCGATTCTTGTTCTTTTGGACCACTTTAGGCATGATTCTCAAAACGGATTCATTCCCCATTGATTTTTTTTTTTTATTCTGCACAGGTTTCCATGTCGTCATTGTATTTCCCAAGAGCAGATTTTGAGGCCCAGTTGTTTTCACTACACATCTGGATTACAGAGTGCAAATAGCTTAAATAAGTGACACTGATCAATATTGTGCATATGCTTGCTATGAAACCATCTTGACTTTGGCTATTAAACCTCTTAATCATTAGTTTTCTGTACACTTTTCAACCTGCTGATATTATGCACATATATTATGGACATAAATTAGCCATCTGTTACTGAGCAGAACTTGAGACTAGCTTAGTGATCTGCCTAAGCCGCTCACACTGGGATCAGAGAGAGAGAGAAAGCAAAAGAGAGAGATGTAGCTTGGAGCGAAGGAGATGAGGAGCCGTTTCCTCGCTAATTAAATCATTCTAGGCCTAATAAAAAAACCTCTGGACACAACACAGGAGAGGAGGCATTATTAAATCATAGCTAATGGCATTGACGGGGAAACTTAAAAAGCCATGTCTCGCGGCACGGTTAAAGTTAGATTTAAAAAGTAACTAATATGAAAAATTAATTATGGCTTCAGTGTTATTTGCATCTTGTACTCAAAAGAGAGCACTGTCCTGAAAAGCAGGACTGAAATTAATCTAGTGACAAAGTATTAACAGTTACTTTGTGACCCCGATACAGCAGATAATCAATCCAGGCTTTCGTTCTGGATCCTGGATCTTACTTCTTAAATGTCTATTTATAAGTGATTACAACAATGCTTTTACATTTACTCTTACCTGTACACTTTATCAGAAACACCAACTTTGTTCACTCACATTATGAGCTCCTCCTACCTTCTACAGCACTGTGTGAAAGAGACAACCCTTTCAGTTATTTCATTTCCAGGCAAAATGGGCAAGTTCTTAATTTTTCATTGTCAGAAAATTGCTGCCACTGTAAAAAGGAAACAGATAAAAAAAGAATACACAAAATCTGGATATGTGAAATATTGAGTCTAAATTTGAAACCTTGCCACCAAAGCACTCAAAGACTCTTTCAACAAGGTATACAACTCAGCCAAGCATTATGAAGGATCAGTACCAGTTTGGAATATATAACAACTTAGAGTTTGCTGTTTTGTTTTTGATTAAAGGTATCATGAATGCTGATAAGTACAAAGTAATTTGAATAAAAATCACACCATATGCTCTGGAAAGACATTTGACTGGATGAAGTTCATTCTACTGGAATGTAATGACACTCACTGCTGAGAAGATCAAGACATACAAACGAAGATGCTGCTGGTGTTCTCAGAACAATGGAATGGGCAACCAAGTCCAGACCTCAACATCACTGAATGTGTATACTTTGAATGGGATTATTTTGATTGTCAGAAGCAGAAAATGCAACCAAAGTCTAAGACTAAGAATGGAAGGTGTGATCAAAATTTCAGGAACACTGAAAATTTTGCTATTATATTAACGTGTTGAGGTTTCTGTGTATTTTTCTGTTAAACATACAATACAAACAATCACAGAGTACTTTATTAGGAACACTATTCTAAACCTGGGTAGGCCCTCCTTTTGCTTTGAAAACAGCCTTGAACATTTCCCACACCATTATATCACCTCCACCAGCCTAGACTGCCTTGTTTTGGTCTATAGTTTCATGCTTTTTCGAACTAATTCAGACCCTACCATCTGTGTGCCTCAGCTGTTAATCCAGATCAGGCTACGTTTTTCCAGTCTTTAGTTTTGGTAAGCTTATGTCTACTGCAGCCTCAGCTTTCTGTTCTTGGCTAACAGAAATGGAACCCAACATGGTATTTTGCTATTGTAGCCCATCCACCTCAAAGTCTGATGTAATGTGCATTCTGAAGTGCGTATCTGCTCACCACAATTGTACAAGGCTGTTTTCTGAGTTACCATTACCCTAGCCTTTCTGTCAGCTCAAACCAGTCTGGCCATTCTCGGTTGACCTCTGTTTAAAAAGGTGTTCCAATACACAGCACTGCCACTAACTGGATGTTTTATTCTTTACTGCACCATTCTGAGTAAACTTTAGAGACTGCTGTGCATGAAAATCACAAGATATTTGCATTTATAAAATTACTCAAACCAGCCCGTCTGGCACCAACAATCATGCCACGATTAAAATCACTGACATCACATTTAGCCCCATTCTGATGGTTGATGTGAACAATACCTGAAGCTGCTTGCCTGTAGCTGAATGATTTCAAGAATTGTACTGCTACTATATAATTGTCTGATTGGATAATTGCATGGATGAGTAGGTGTACAGGGGTTCCTAATAAAGTGCTTGGTAAGCGTGTTTCCTGCCTTATTTCTGACACCGAAAAATTAACTTGTACTTAATTTGTACCAACCATTCTGACTGGTCATTAAATAAATGAAAGGGTGATCTCTGACTTTTGTTCAGTGCTATAGATCACTACATATGTATGACTTAATTAATTATTCATTCATTTCTGACCAGAGGACAAACCACCCAATAGTGGCTGTATGGTAAGAAACTGACCACTGATGAAGGGCTAGAAAATAGTGAACCCGAGTTGTGAATGGCAACAGATGGGTTACAGTCTTTAACTGCGCACCAGCAAGATGGACCTACAAGTTCATGGCTTCTAATTAACAGCCAAAATGTAACTGTCAGCATGACCCATTTGAGCCATACAAAACTTACTGGACATTTTTTTCTTAGCCATGTTCAATGGCATGTTTCTGCTGATGCTGGATTTCATTTTAGTGGAAACTCCTGCTACCTTATTGCATTCACTGTGTACAATATATGGCATTTCACGTTAGCTAAAGGGCTGAATGCCAAGAGTCAGCAACTATCTTTAACCCTTGGTTGCTGACTGGGATTCTCTAAATAAGGCTATTCTGGGAAAGAAACCTTTTCTACAAACAGTTACAAACAGTAGACTAAGATATGTACAGTCATCCAAACACTGCAGCTGCGTACACATTCATGAGGAGTTCTTTCAAATTTTTTATATATTGTGCAGGTTTTTTTTTCTCCAAGGTACAGAACAATTGTTTTGTGCCATTTTTACATTTTCTACATAAAGGATATTTACCCAATATTATTCATTTGTAAAACACATTTGCAGCAACAGAAGCATGGCACATAGAAACATTCCATCTGTCTTTTTCTACAGATTCTTGAATTCTCTTCTTTAAGGGCAGCTTAGGCTCCTCCGCATTCATACGTTATTTTATTATTTTGCCTTGTTTGCTTCTCTGAGACAGGCCAGGGTTGTGCACTGCAGGCTCACTTTGTTTCTCATCACTGAAAACCTCAAGTCATCATTGCTGGTGATTTTTCTTACTTTCTCTCACTGTGGCCAGTGTGACTTCCGCTTCTTGAGAAGTGACGGCTTCACTTTGTTCTCTGTCTGTCATCATCAGCCTGACAGAGGCTAAACTAACATCACCAAACACACGTGACATGCTGCGAAATTGCATGCAGTGAAAGTTTCTTTTCTTTCAGGGAAACTTTTTATGTGCGGCTGATGTGTTGCATCATTGGCATTTGGAAAGGGAGATTTTTTGAAGGTGATGGCCAGAATGGAAAGAATGGTGAGGTCACAAGTGCGATAGGCCTAGCAGGGGGCGTGCATGTGAGAAAAAAACCAAAGATACAGAGAGAATGTGTGTGAAATGAGAATATCCTCAAATTCCCTTTGAACTTTATGTCTCAGTGGAAGACGACTGGCTCAACAAAGGAAAGCTCTGGAATGTGTGGATAAACCAGTGCCACTCTGCGATGGCCCGGGGACAAAGAACAGAACAGTGAGAGATTTAGAGCATGGGGTGGGCTGCTATGCTATGATACTCTTGCAACTCAAATAATTTCCACCTGTAAATAACCAGCTTACCTCATTGAATAACTTCTTGCTGCAAATAATTTTATTCAGGTGAAGCATATCTGAATTAATAAATAATAGCAACAGGAAAATCCTATACAGTATACAGTATACAGTATAATGAAAAAGTCAGAGAACAGCTTTTTGTTTAAACAGAACATACACTATAAAGTATATATAAGTATGTGGACACCTATCACATCCTATATCAGCTTGTTGGAGATACCCTTCCAAAACCATTGGCATTAATATGGAGTTGAGCCCCATAAGATTTCTCCATGAGATTTTAGATTGTGTCTGTGGGAATTTGTTCCCATTCAGTCAAAAGAGCATTTGTGAGGTCTGGCACTGATGTTGGATGTGAAGGTCTGGCTCACAATCAACATTACAATTCATCCCAAAGGTGTTCAGTAGCATTAAGATCAGGACTCCAAATCACCAGGACACCAAACTCATCAAACCATGTTTTTAAGGAGCTTGCTTTGTGCACAGGGTCACAATCATGCTGGAACCAGAAAGGGCCAGTTTTCACCAAACTGTTGTCACAAAGTTGGAAGCATGTGATTCTCTAAAATATCTTGGTATGATACCCTTACTTAACTGTTACTGGAATCAAGGGCCTAGCCTAAATTCTGAAAAACAGCTCTAGGCTATTATCCCTCCTTGACCAAACTTTCCTGTTGGCACTGTGCACTTGGGGAGGTAGTGTTCTCCTTGCATCTGCCAAACTCATATTCAAACATCAGACTGCCAGATAATGTTTCGACTGCTATAGAGTCCAGTGGTGGAGTACTTTACACCACTTCAGCTGTCACTTGGCATTGTGCATAGTGATCTTGGGTGCAGCAACTATAAGCCATAGAAACCAGTTTCATGAAGCACCGTTCAAGAGTTGCTGTTACTTCTAAAGGCAATTTGAGGCAGGTTGAAAGAACGTTTCAGCACTTGTAACTTTATGTGAACTGCTACTTCATGGCTGAGGACTCATTTTCTGTTAAATAAGTGTGTATTGATGCTGAACCATGAATAACTTCATATGGCTGTTTTGATGGGGAATTAAATACATGAAAGGTACTGTTCAAAGCCTCTAGTCTGGTATTCCTTCATATTCAGAGTTACTGAGACATCAAAAACAATGGTTGCAGGTATATAAACGATCAGTGTTTGACCTTTAAATGGAGACCTGTGTCTTGTATCTGTGATAAAAACCTTGTTATTATCTATTTGGCTTTCCAGATACAGATTACTATGATTTAGGATATAGGGGCTTTCTGCTGAGTCTGGGGAACTACATGACAACCCATTTACTTCAATGATGTGTAATGGTCCGGTTGTTTCTGTGGTGAGGGACAAAAAGAATACCTGTTTCTACTCCTGGAAGTTAACTTAGCCCATTCAAACTTATTCGTAGCACTTATACAAGTACTTTTAAGAGATTTCTAATAGGTGCTTTTTGGACACTCATTAGATTTAAGGTCCATTAAGTCAAATTTTGACCAAATTCCACACCTGAAAAAATGACCATGGTGAATCATTTTAATGAAAGATAATAGCTTATGGCAAAGTGTGGACTGAGCAAACAGCATTGGAACAGTGGCTGGAGCTATTTCCAGTTCAATTACCTTAATAAGATTGCAGCCGATGGTGTGACTAACAGTTCACTCATAATGTGTGACTTTCAAGTGCAAGAGGACAGGAGATGAAGATGAACATAAAAGCATAATTACAGTATCTACAGCTCACTAAGCAAAGTTGTAGCATCCTCATTTAGTATAGTGGAGACTGGTGTGAAGTGCCCAGTCATTACAGAAGTTAGAATTTTTCACTTATTATTATCTTAAATCTCACTTATACTACAATGTCAATGGAGATTTTCCATTAAAAATCAATTTCAGTTTACAATTAGGCCTGTGTAGCGATCTCTCTAATAATGGAAAGGTTCTTCATATTGTCCAGAGAACTGCAGTTGTTTTCACCATGATCAAGAATAAAATTAGAAGCTGTTCACCCAAAGATTCCCACAACACACACTGTACAACCATTCCAACCATGAATGGAGCTAATAGAGTCTTGTATGACCCTTAGCCTGACAGTAATTAAAACCAGTCTACACTATGGGTTCATAATTAATGTTCACAGTGTTAAGATGTTACTGTGTTGATCTGGGATTAATCTCTAATGTAGTCATAATGATACACCTACGCTGCTGTCATCAACGCTATGATGGCTCATTAACATACGGCCTTTTTAGTGTGCTTTGCATGTGCTAGTTTAGATGTTCAGGAAGCTCAAGTCTGACACAAGAATAGCTCAATCTTTGCCTTTTGTTCACTCCATCCGTGACTTTTCGCCTCTTGTTGTCCAGTAATTCCCATAATCTTAAAGACCTGGGAGGCAACCAGAAATGTCACATAAACAGTACTTGAAGGTTTTATCTTTGGGAGAGAGGATAAAATCAAGCTCACCTTGCTTATTGCACATGCTTCTGATTCTGTCCATCTTTCCACTGTGAGAAGACAATACATCACTATAGGTGTGTAAGGATGTGCAGCTGTAAAGAAGGTGTTACTGAAAAAAGGAAATAGAAAAGAAAATAGAATAAAAGTTGCAAACCAAAAAAAGAAGCTGCTGGTGTTCTCAGAGTCCAGACCTCAACGTCATTAAAAGTGTTCGGGATTTCTTGGATTGCAAGAAGCAGAAAACGCAACCAACTTCTAAGACTAAGCTGTGGGAAACTGAATACATAAAAAGAATTAAGGTGAAGAGTGGATAAATGAATAATATTAAATTATAAATAAATAATAAATACTAAAAATTATATTATTTAGTTGTTGCAGTCCACTCTGCTGCAGCAGGCTCCAGTATCTTTGCGACTCAGAAGAATAAGCAGCTTAGATAATGTGTGTGTGTGTGTGTGTGTGTGTGTGTGTCTGTGTGTGTGTGTGTGTGTGTGTGTGTGTGTGTGTGTGTGTGTGTGTGTGTGTGTGTGTGTGCGTGCGTGTGTGTGTGTGTGTGTGTGTGTGTGTGTGTGTGTAGTTGCTGTGGCTTCCTTTTAATTTCCTTTTAAATATAATGACGCTTTGGGAACAAAATTGTTGATCTCTAAAAAAATAACTACAGAATAAGGAAAAAAGTTACTGTAAAGTTATTATATTGTATAGCAAGATTTTCTTCTATGTGAGCATTTGGAGCATTTCTGTTGTTTTTTTGTCATGAGATTTTTGAGACAGAGTACACAGTATCCATAGTAACAATAGTAGTAGTGCTGTCGCCTCACAGCGAGGAGGGCCTGGGTTCGATTCCCCGGCCGGGTGACCAGGGTCCTCTCTATGTGGAGTTTGCATGTTCTCCCCGTGTCTGCGTGGGTTTCCTCCAGGTTCTCCGGTTTCCTCCCACACTCCAAAGACATGCACTCAGGCCAATTGGATATGCTAAATTACCCCTGAGTGTGTGAGTGATTGTGTATGTCTGTCTGCCCTGCGATGGACTGGCAACCTGTCCAGGGTTTATCCTGCCTTCCGCCCAATGACGGCTGGGATAGGCTCCCAGTGACCCTGAGGGAGAAGAAGCTTAGAAAATGGATGGATGGATGGATGGATTGTTCTCAACTATAGCCGGGATTCAATTCAAACCCATCAAAATGATAATGTCTTGAAAATAAATTGCATTTATGAACACAATCTGTTCCACAGTTCTGGCCTTGCAAATTAGCACTCACAAACTGACACTCTGTGTCCATCTAGCCATTAGCCTACAGTCCTTTGTCTAAAATCCTTCCAACACCAATGAGCACGTATCTTTATCTCATCATATCATGTAAATTGTGGTATATAAAAGCAAATGTGTGGTTTAGTAAAAACCTAATTGTGTTTTTTTTTTTTCAGTTTTTTTTTCGGCTCTATTCAAACAAGGTCTCTCTGCACAGCTTGAGGAGCCGCTTCGGCCGGCATCGTTATGCATTCTTCACACTCCACCATAACTACACTAATTCAAGGAGATGATCAATACTAATTGGTCTCTTTGGAAGGCATAACAGTGGCGAGGGAAGGAGCTTGCCTCGGTGGCGTGCTAATGAAGAATTCATACCGCGTGTCTTTGTGGCAAAAGGTCAGCTGTTAGTGCCGCCGTCCACTCTCCCTCTCCTCCATTACCTCCTCCTGTGTCTGTGCTGTCTTTCTCACTCTCTCCGTCTCACTCTTTCCTCAGTGTCTCATAAATTCTTCATCCCTCCCTTTCCCCGAATAGCTCGGTAGAGGGCAGGGGCCTTGGATGGATGACGGTCGTAAAGGGATGAATTGTGGGTTGAAGCCAAGGCATCCATAAAGGGAAGAGAGAGAGAGAGAGAGAGAGAGAGAGAGAGAGAGAGAGAGAAAGAGAGAGAGAGAGAGAGAGAAAGAGAGAGAATTAAGAAGAGAGAAAGAGAGAGAGAATTAAGAAGAGAGAAAGAGAGAATTAACAAGAGAGAGAGAGAGAGAGAGAGAGAGAGAGAAAGAGAGAGAATTAAGAAGAGAGAAAGAGAGAGAGAATTAACAAGAGAGAGAGAGAGAGAGAGAGAGAGAGAGAGAACGATCGTGGATGTATTTTGTGTTACTCTGGGGTTTGCTGTGTCATCTGAAGCAGCTGTATGCCGCAGCTAGCACAAAGATAGCAGCTCTAAGTGGTATATCTGTGACCAAGGGCAGCCCGAAACAGTCAGAGAGCACTATTCCCATCCCAAGTCAACCGGAATAAGGGCATTTATTTTAGGTACCTCTTTAAAAGACACATAACTGATGAAAAATTAGAGAAGAAAGACGCTCAAATGATCCAGGCCCCACTGGCTGGGCCACATCCGTTCTGCCGAAAGTAAAGTCGACAAGCACAAAAACAGAAGAAGGATGGTGTTTTCCTCCCTTGAGGAACACTGTGTGACGTACAGAGAGAAATCCCTACAGAGAAGAAGAGACGAGAAACAGGTGTCTGTTAAATAAAACAAACATGGCAGAGCAAAAATAGAAAAGACACTGAAAAACCAGCACAGATCCCCAACATTCTCAAAAAGCTTGAAAGACCAATGGACTTTTTGGCACTTCTCACGATAAAAATAATCATATAAAATAAATAACACATAATGATTCAAATGATGTTAATTTATGAACATTTCCTGTGAGGTACACACACACACACACACATTTTCTAAGCCGCTTCTCCCTCAGGGTCGCGGGGGGGTGCTGGAGCCTATCCCAGCGGTCATTGGGCAGAAGGCAGGATACACCCTGGACAGGTCACCAGTCCATCGCAGGGCAGACAGACAGACATACACAATCACACACACACTCACACCTAGGGGCAATGTAGCATGTCCAATTGGCCTAACTGCATGTCTGTGTGAGGAAACCATAGAACCCAGAGGAAACCCACGCAGACACGGGGAGAACATGCAAACTCCACACAGAGAGGACCCTGGTCGCCTGGCCGGGGAATCTACCCCCACAGATAGTGTTATTGAAATTATGTGTGATGTGGTCAGATGAGGAAAAAAACATTCGGTCATGGGCGCCATCATTAAGTTTGGCGACAAAAAGGACTGATGAAAATAAAATTAAAATAAAATGAAAGCACCTGATACGCACTGTGAAATATGGTGGAAGATCAATAATGGTTTAAGACTCTTTTGCTGCAAGTGGTCCAGGAGCTCTTTGAAAAATCAATGGCATGGTGAGTTCCACTAATTCCTGAAGGTTTCAGTCCAAACTCTGCCTGCGGTGGATAGGCCTTTTAGTGAGATAATGATCTTAAACACACATTAAAATGCACACAGAAATTTTAATTTTCGCAATGGCCCTCTCAAACTCTGGTGGGTATTGAAGAGGCAATGCACAACTAAAGACCCAAAAATAGTGGTTTCTTCAAACATTACAGAAAGTGATTCAGTGCTAATATTCCCTTCACCAATTATTAATAATCAGGTGGTGATTTTTTTTTAAAAAGCTGTATTTAAAAAAATGTTCTGATTTTTGCAGTTCTACATAATAATTTTTTTTGTATTTAAAAAAATGTTCTGATTTTTGCAGTTCTACATAATAATTTGGTATAAAGAAAGCTGCATTTTTGCTGACTGTTTAATGTTAGCATGACTGTCTTTGTGGATAGGTGTGAATTGTTTTAATTGTTTTCAAAGCAGGGGCTTCTTATCCTTCCCCTTTTGACTCATTGCTCCCTAGCAGCTGAACATGTTTCCATTCAGCCAGACTGTGCAAAACAACTTATCTATTGTCAATTGATGGTGTGCTTTTGGCCACAATTTCTAACCCTATTTACTTTTTAACTAAATGCAGATGCCACTATAGACACTTCCTAGCCACTAGCCACTTTTTGATTTTTTCCTCTTGACATTTTGATCCAAAATCAAGGTCAACTGATCTTGCTCAGCATTTTTATACATGCCAAAAGTTAGGTAGGGTGGGAGGATGTTGATAACAACAGCAACAATGGTAAGACAAGGGCACTTTGTAAGCTTGCCTTTTCATTCAGTTGGACAAAAAGTCTACCTGTACCTGTGTGTATGAATATGTTTCTACAAATTTGTCACTACACTGTATACCAGACAGACCAGTTTTGAGAACAAAATGTGCATTAGAAATAAATGTACATATTTCCATGGAAAGCCTACTGACAAATCAAAAACAAATATAGAATGTCTTATTAAGGTATTAGACAAGCTGCCACACAAGTTGCCAGAACATCTCCACTGACAGAGTCTACAAGTCCCTGAAACTCTGCTGGAGTGACAGACTATAGCATATGGTAGGCATCATTTTCAGCCATGAACCCATTAAGTGACCCATTAAGAGACCACCTCGATCAGATTTGAAATGGTTCATCATAGGATAAAGGTCAGTCAGAATAGCTTTGTATTAATTTGCAGTGATTCTTCCCTCTAAGTTGGAAAAGTGGATTCAAACCATGCCAGAAAAATACCCTCACAACATAACAAAGCCACCAGACCTCCTCAGTGTAGGAGCATAGCATTCATGCCTCTTTTTCTAGTGTGTGCCTCGTATGCACTCACTCATTTATGTAGAATATGGCTACTGAAGTCTACTGATGTCTTTCCCACAGATCTAAATGTAGATGTCACTTTAACACCATCCCTATTAAAACACTTGCCAGTTGAAGTGCTCCACACTCATCTCCAGGAGTTTGTTTAATTGCATTTTCCCCAAAAAAATTAAAAACCAAGGGTGCTTGGTTTGCTTTTTTGAGAACTGGGCCTAATCTCAAACATTCAACATCTAAAGCAGTATTCCTTTTTGCAAAGAGAAAGACACCATAAAACATTACTATTCTGTATAAAATGCAAAGATATGACCTTGTGCACTTGGGCTCTGAAACGAGTAAGAAAGAGAACTGCATATTGTCTGCTCTGCAAGCGATCAATTCTCCAATGGCCTGAAGTACTCTATTACCTTAAATGACCAATGGTCTTCTGACCAAAGCTACTTTAAGCAGACATTAGTTGTTAAGCAGTGAGCTGGTGCATATGATGATACAACCTCTGATAATCAGTATGGGAGATATTAAGATTCTTCTCCTCACTGCATTGGAGTCACACCTGGGGGCCTTTTAGCAAGGTCCTGCCCTGCAGACATCAGCAGCATATCAGATGAGGCAGGCATGGGGTTTGGGCATGTATGGTCTGTGTATGAATGTGTCTAGTTCCAGGCAAACATTCAAGCAAAGAAAGGGGAGTCTCTGAGTCAGAGTTCGAATTGTGCTGAAGGTCTTGGAAGGTCCCCTGACAGATGGTCTGACTATGAGGTGAACTATACATTGATGCATGCTGTTTTCACAATATACTTTTTGTGAGTTTTATCCTTGTAGTTTTTTTTGCTTGCCATTGGTTAGCATAGAGCACTGGTCTCCAAACATGCTGCAGAGTCTGAATTAACTTCTTCAGAAGTTCCTGCTTTCCTGGATTAGATGCACCAGTGTTAGGTGAGGGGAGAAATTTTCTAGCCATAGTATTAAATATTATTGCATTATCACTTTAAATGTCCCATGGTCTTCTGACCAAAGCAAATGTAAGCAGACAATCAGTAGGGAGACATTTTGTAGCAATGAATGCTGATAAGATATTGATAAGCTTTGCAATATAAAATAAGAAAAAAATATAAATGACATAACTAAAATTAGAAAGAAAATAAAACAATTTCCACAAATTATTATATCATTATTCAGTTTATATAAATAACTGTTGTAGAAAAGGCGTTGTTATTTACAGACTTGTTTACACTATGATAATGTAAAGAAAACACTCCTCTTCATCCTGCGTTGATGCTTCCATGTGTGACAGAAGACCAGACCACTCTTAAGGATTTATGCATGAGTTGATCAGTCTAATTAAACTTTAGTCAAAAACAAACACTGTAAACAAAACTGAAGAAAATGCCACTAGACAAAGGCAGGGCTACATGAGAGGAGACCAAAGAATGTGAAGATGGAGACAGAAGACTGAGGCATCACGTTAGATTAGAGGCGGCGAATATAATTTCTAAGTCATTTGTTACCACAATCAGGTAATGGTATGTTGGAGTCTAATAAAGTAATGATAATACATCAGTTAATTATGAATAACTCTAAATACTTTATTAGTTTGTGATTAATCAATGATGATGTAACAGCTAATCAATGTCTTATAAACTCATAATAATCATTAGTGATACCAGTGGTAGGCAGGAGTCTCTTAACTTCATAACTATATTTATTTAAAATATAATTTATACACTTAAGGCCACCATATTTTGCTATAACTGTGTTAAATAAATGTCAGAAATAGACCAAAAAAAGCCACAGTATAATCATGTGGTTTGAAATTCACACTGAGAAAGACAGTAAAGTCTTAGATAAACCCTAGTTACCTTAGCCAACATTACAGCCTAGTCTTTTTCACCTTGAATCTTTCATAAACCTAAGTTCCCTCAGCCAACATTACAGCCTAATATTTTCACCTTGAACAGCCAGTTTGTGAAGAGGTACTTAGCTGATTTCAAAGATGATAAATTCATACATTTTATTAAAAGTTTTATTCCAATATATTTGTATGAAATATGTGCAGAAATGAACTTGCCTTCTATCATGTTCTCAGACAGCTTGAAGGCCTGATGTTCTCATAAGCTTTATGGGTGCATGCCCAGGAGCCTGAGCCACTAGGGGTGCCCTGTGAGCAGCTCTAATAAAGACTAAACAGAAATAAATTATCACAAATATAATTACCTAAATTCAACTTGTATCACACCCCAGTCAAAATCCCACCACTCGTTATAACATTTCTGAATGTCTGCATCATTTTCTCCTTTAATCTCTTAGCAACTGTTTTGCTGTCATTTCCTCTGTCAAGCTGTCAGCGTTTTTTTTTTTAGCAGCAGCCAAATTTAAATTTGAATATATTTTGAATTTGAGGCTCTAGATATTCAAGCAGTGGTGAGCCATGACTATTAGAGCCGGGCCTACAATTTGGGTTGTAAATATCAAAACACTTTCTAAACTTGATGTATACCCACCTCCACAATAACACTGACATCTGAAAGCATCGCTATAGGATTCTAGTTGTTTGTTAGTGCTAAGCTAACAGCAGAATGCCCTTAATCAACAAGCTCAAGTTACCTTCTTATGTGAAATTCTAATTTTTTCCACCTTAAGCGAAGCAGCAATTACTGCTGCACTGTTTAATCTGGGATGAAAAAAAACAGTTTTACATTAAACACAGACCTTTGAAGCTTTAAAGACATTCCAAAGACATTCCACGTTTTACTTGAAGCTTGACAGGCATATTAGGATATTTTACCTTGTAGCAGTTTCACAATGACTCTTTCAGTAGACAGGCCTGGTCAAAAGCTGCTGCATTGTTTTCCATGTCAATCTCTTGTTTAGACTGACACTAATATTCATTTCGTGACATATTTCGAACTTACAGAAGGCCTAGAGTTATGTTTTTGATTATGAAATTGGTCCCACCCTTTGGAATTCAACACATGCTTGGTTGATTCCTCTGTCACTTTGTAATTACACTGATGGATAATCTAAAGGTTTAGTAGAGCTCACTTATCTACATGTTCCCAAGTACCATGGAGAAAAGTTCCTGATTAGCCTCTTCTCTGCTGGCCATTTCAAGAAGTTGACCCTTTTGTTTCTGTCTAAAACATAGCAATGAAAAATACTGTAACACATGCAGAATTTAAATACAGGCATGGTTTTATTGAATGAAACTGAAGTACAAATTGCACACATGCATTTTTTACTTCAAAGAAATCATTCAGTCTTTTCTGATGGCCTAAAAGTCCCTGACGGTTTCCCACTTTTTTCAAAAGATGAGCCTGTGTGACCTGTAAAAGTGACACTTCACACCTCAAAAAGTAGAGAATACAAGGTAAGATATAAATGGTGCATAAAGGTTTTTCATGCCCATTTTGGCAGTATGCTTTAGTGTAAAATCTTCAAAAGTTAGATTTTGGTGGTGTTTCATTTCACACACAGCAGCAATTGTTTTTATGCAAGCAAGGGAGATAAACACAGTTCCTTTTGGATGAAATGGATGAGAGTATAATGACAACATTAGTCAAATAATACCTCACACTATGCTCAGTGTATCGGTTAGTGCAGTTTAACATAGTTTGAGTTTTTAAATAGACAAGAAATACATTACTAGTAATTTAATTTGCATTAGGCCAATTTATAAATAGTCTTCTCAAGAGGCTTGTTTCTAGAACTATTTATGTGAGTAAGCTTGATTTAGCAGCTAACATATTTCAAATCCACAGTTCATTGTACACACACTCAGGCTTCAAGTGGTGTGAGGGGTGCAAGGAGAGGGGTACAGAGAGAGATAAAGATGTTTGTCATGAGCCCACAGCTTGATCGGAGCATTCAAAAATGCTTTCCCAAAGAAGATGCTGCCCAACACTGTGGTGCTGCATCTGAGTGGTGCACAGATCTCATGATCTCACAGAACTTTCTATGATGAAAATTTTGACCAACTGACCAACAAATATCGTTCCACATAGGGATCCACCAAACCTTTCTGGGCCTATAATTGGATCATCTGGGTCTGAGAAGGAGTCACCTCATGTGAGGACATTCATTTTGTCAGAAAATGTACAATTTATTCCAGGAAATGACCCGCCCCCTCTCCCCAGCTCAAGTTCAATTTAGTCTCTCATATGGGGGTGCATTTGCCCATATAGGAGATCTGGCCCCCTGTTCTGAGTCAATTTACACTTGTCACTTCATGTGTTTTATGCCTGAATTATGTCCAGGTAAGACTCCTCCATGTTCTGTTCACACCTAGCCACATAAACACATTGCTGGTGGACAAACAGCAGTATCAGTCGTATTTAATTACTTTAAAAACAGGTTCCAGCTAGGTTATAAACAGAGATTTATACCAAACAATTGTGCGCAGGGATCTATATTATTAGATGATCTGGGACGGTCACAGCAAATTGCAGCATCTGAAGCTCAAAGTCAGAAAACCTGATTCTTGATTAGCACTCTAGTCCTAGTCCATGGACAGTTAAACATGCTGCATTTTAGCAACACACTTCCACATCTGCCATTCTTTTAGCCCAATGACAATGTAGCACTACACTATAGCTGGAGGAAAGGATGAAAGAGGCTAAAATCTTTGGATCCACCGAGCATTTGTGCCCAGGGGCCTTTGAGACAGCTAGTTACATGAGATCTGTACAGCACCGTTATACTGGGCTGTATTTTTGAATGTTCCAACCAAGCTTTGGGCTTAAGGCAACAATTTTTTATATATATATATATATATATATATATATATATATATCCCTCTTTCCAAGCTCCCCTCACACCACTTGAAGCCTGAGTGTGTCTACAATACATTGTGGATTTAAACTACACTGATCAACATTAACATGAAAACCACCTCTGTCTTTCTACATTTATTTTCCATTTTATCATCTTCATTTACCATTTAGGTCCATCTCTGTTTCTCTGCTTTCTCTGTTGGCCTCCTTTCCACCAGTTTTTCAGTGGTCAAGACAGGACCACCACAGGACCACCACAGAGCAGATATTATGTGGGCGGTAGGTCATTCCCAGAACTGCAGTGACACTGATGTGGTGCTGATGTGTTAGTGTGTGTTGCGCTGGTGCAAGTGGATCAGACACAGCAGTGCTGCTAGAGTTTTTTACATACTTCCATGTCACTACAGCACTTCACTGCACTCCAGCAGCACTGCTGTGTCTGATCCATACCAGCACAACACACAGCAACGGGCCACCACCATACCAGTGTCTCTGATCAGTGTATAGTACCTTCTAATTCATTTAATCTACTCATAGAAATTAGTAGAAACAAGCCTTTTGATTGGAATATTTTAATGTAGTATTTAGTATTAAGCAGTATTAGTGCTGCTTGTTTTACATTACAAAACCACAATTATTCTCTTTATAAGAAAGGGAGGAAACTGCTCTGTTTTTATGACTCTTCCTGTGTAAACGGTGAAAGGAGCTGTTGTATGCAGCTATTGTTTTATCATCCATGATAAAACAGTAACAAAAGAACTCTGCTGAAAGAGTAAAGATTACCAGTATGATGCAGCTATCCAACCAGCCTGAAATGCTTGAAGTAGCCTGGTTTAAATTGGCTCCAAGAGCCTATTTACACTTGTCATCTGATGTGTCTTATATTTGGATCGTGTCCAGGTAAGATTTATCCACATTCCATTTACACCTGGCTGCATAAGTGCTCCGTTAGACAGACAAAAATCCAATTTCTATCAGTATTGCTTTCCCTGCATTATGTGCAAATCAAAGCAATATGCTGGATGCAACAACTGGAGCTGTTTTATGCACTTTTCCTTGCCTTCTGAGATTATGTTGCATTTGGATGACCACTGTAAACTCAGGAATTTCCAATATACCAAAAAAATGGGTACTTGAATGGGTGAAAAAGTCAGAAAACGATGCAAAGGTGGTTATAGAATGTTTTTTTTCCAATCTCTTAAACAAATTAATAGAAATAATCCATGATAATTTTCACAAATATTACTTATTTGAATTAATTCAAAATTAATTGTTTGTTGTTTTTTGGAAGGAATAAGAGCACAAGCTTGTTGAGAGCATAGTGGATAAATTTATAGTGAATGACTAAAGATCAGTGGATGAAGAGTACTCAAAAACAAGACTAATCTTATGTAAGCAGTCTACTTTGCATTCTCATTGATAAAGACCTCTTGTGAAAAGTGATGAACTGATTATAATTTATGTGAGATAAAATATGAATTTTGTGAAAGTTTTCAGAGGTGCTAGTGGGGATGCTGAACACCTGAATACTAATAAAGTATTGGTGGATGGATGAATCTTATGAGGCATTGATCAAAGGACAGGCGGCCATCTCACAGCAACACTGCTTGTTCCACACCTGTGCAGACTAAAAAATCTGAAAGAAATCTGATGTGCTGAGAAATCTGATTACTGAGCTAAAATCCAGCTCTCCTTATCAGATTTCTTAACTGGATTCTAGATAAGAGTGTGCTGATTATTGTTATGTCTCTCCCTCCTCTGGGTAGACTGACTTGGACTTTTCCTTGCTCCACCTAGTCTCCTCCTCTCCCACACACCTGCAATTCCTTTAGGACTCAATAAGACTACTCTTTTGTTTCCACCATGGGTTTACAAAGTTTCTGTGTTCAGTAGCTCTGAGCCTTTGTCTTGTGTTTGGTTTTCTGTGGTTTTGACCACTGCCTGCTACGACAATGAGTATTGGAATGCCCCTAATAAAGTCACGTCATACTTGCAACCTGCCTCAGCCCCTAAGTTACAACCACATTAGTGAAAAATGAAACACAAAACATAAAATGTGTTATAACTTTGGCTTGGCTCTGGTGCTGATTCTCATCTGGCTGGCAGCGTGAGCACCTTTAAAAAGAGCTGAGAGGAAACAAGAGGGAAGCTCGGGACTCGCTCCTTGCACTGGTGCCTCTCACGGTTGGCACAAGCGTCCTTGTCTTCCTCCTCCCGCCACTACTCTCGTGTCTCGCATCGGTCCAGGGAGCTCGGGCTTTGCGCTTCGCCCCTCCACACTCGCAGCTCTCTCCCCGGCGTCCTCGAGTGTTCGGGCCCCGCCTCTCTGCTGACTGTCTCGGCCATCATCATCGGGGCCCGGAGGGCAGGCGCATGCCACACCGTTCTCTATGATATGATGGTTCCCACTCGTTTAGGTAAGTGATTCAAATCTGTCATTAATTTGAACAAACTGGCGTCCTGAAATGGATGTATGTACACATCCTATTCAGTAAGGTTACGTGAACGTATCACATGCAATTAACTCTGATCAGCTCTCAACTGTTCGTTATTAGAGCGAGAGAAAGCGAAAAAGGTGAGATGTGTTGCTTTTTTCACTGTTTACCAGCTTTAACTTCTATTTGGTGCTGCTACCATGGTAATTTTGAATGGTGGTGCACATACAGTAAAAAAAGCACATGAATTCCTTTCTGAATGATCACATTAAGGTTGCATGGCCACAAATTGGATACATATCTGATGTAGGACCACATATGAAAGTGGCTCAGGTCAGATTTGTATTTCCACACAGCCCTCAAAACCTCAGGTCTGAGTCACATTAGGACAAAAAGTCAGATTTGTGCCACTTTAGCCTGGAAATGTGAACCTAGCTATTGTGCAGAAAATGGTTCTATATAGAACCCTGAACAGTCAAAGAACGTTCTTTTCATCGTGGAAGGGTTCTCTAGATTGATGGAGAATGTTCTGAAGATTGTTTTATATAGAGCCTTATGGAAAGGGTTCTTTATGGCACCAAAAAGAGTTCTACTATGGTTACAACCTTAACATTGTAACAACAGTAGAAGAAAAACAGAAGGTTATTTGAGTGTTCATGGTTCTATATAGAACCATTTTCTTTACTTAAGAACCCTTGTGTTGTGTTTAATTAAATGTGTTTAATTGTAACATAATGCATGTATGTAATGTCCAGTAAGTATATGTGGTATAAATGGTATAAAAGTAATCAGGAAACCCATGTGTGAAATTATAGCTCCTCTTAACAGATGTTTGTAAAGCATCTATTATTTAGTTAAAGACCTTTTCACAGTAGCTAAAGTGGAAACTGTTCATAATCAGTTCACATCACTAAAATTAAGGTGGGACATGTCTGTCAGGTGACATTGCCAAATGAAGCCTGAACTCATTTGGCAATATCTAAGTTGAGCTGAGTATCACAACTCTGTGCAGAAAGAGAAAATGTGTAGAGACACTGAAACCACAACAGCATGTTGCTCTATTTCACATGACAGGAACTTCTCATGTATATTTTGGGGTGACAGTGTGATTTGCAAATCAGGTACGGTTTAGATCCTTCCTCCTATGCAGTGTGAAGCATTATTGTACTACACAATGAAAGAAACTATTTAAAAGTGTTGGATAACATTTCTACTTTACTTCATGAAAGATAATGAAAGACAATACAAAATATACAAGCATCTGGTAAAAGGAGATAAACATCACACACACATTATCTAAATACTTATAAATACTCTACTAATATAGCCACAGAGATTTTATTATGCTACTATACACATACAGGACAAAAAAGCATTTGTCACTATTAGAAAGTTATTCATTTTTGTAATTTTTTTTACATAAATAATCAACAAAATGTCATTTGACCGGAACGCGTCTTTTCCCCTTACCTGGAGTGAGTATACAAACACAGCTCTCACTTTGGGAGTACAGAGATTAAATGGCCCGGAGTAGTACCCCCGGTACCCCATACTCCCGGAGGAGCTCCCACAAGATATCTCAGGGAACCTGGTCAGAAGCCCTCTCCAAATCCACAAAACACATGTAGACTGGGTTGGCAAACACCCATGTCCCCTCAACAATCCATGAGAGGGTGAAAAGCTGGTCCATTGTTCCACGGCCGGGACGGAATCCGCATTGTTCCTCCTCAATCTGAGGTTCAACTATCAGTCGCAGTCTCCTTTCCAGCACCTTGGTATAGACTTTTCCAGGGAGGCTGAGCAGCGTGATACCCCAATAGTTGTGTGAAAAGACAATAGTGCCTTGCCACTGAAGAGCTTGCCAACTAGTTCAGTGACCTCCACCAGGGAAATGAAGTTTGACTTGCCAGAAGCCTCTGGCCCTGACTCCCGTGAGTGAGGCATGTCTCCCGAATTAAGGAGTTCTTTAAAGTGCTCCTTCCACCGACCGACAATATCCTCATTTGAAGTCAGAGTTTCTCCACCCTTGCTGAATATAGCATGGGTGCAGCCACCCCGGGCACTCCTAAGTCGCCGGACAATTGTCCAGAACCTCCTTGAAGCCGACTGAAGTCTTTTTCCATGGCTTCGCCAAACTCCTCCCACGCCCTGGATTTTGCTTCTGCTAACTTTTTCACCTGTCAGTACCTCTCTGCTGAGTCGGGAGTCCTTCGGGTCATCCAGTCCCTAAACTCCTCTTTCTTCAGCTTGATGGCCTCCCTCACCACTAGTGTCCACCGGAGGGTTCTTGGGTTACCACCCCGACAGGCACCCACAAGCTTTTGGCCACAGCTATGCCTGGCAGCTTCTACAATGGAGGTTTTGAACAGGGTCCATTCAGACTCCATGTCCCATACCTCCCCTGGGACATGAGAAAAGCTCTCCCGGAGGTGAGAGTTGAAACCATTCCGAACAGGGGCCTCTGACAGTCGTTCCCAGCACACCCTCATTATTTGCTTGGGCCTACTGGGTCTGACCATCAGTTTTCCTTGCCATCTGATCCAACTCACCACCAGATGGTGATCAGTTGACAGCTCAGCATCTCTCTTTACCCGAGTGTCCAGAACATAAGGTCCCAAGTTAGATGAAACGACAACAAAGTCAATCATTTACCTCTGACCCAAGGAGCTCTGGTACCATGTACACTTATGAACATCCTTGTGTTCAAACTTGGTGTTCATTGTGGACAATCCATGCCTGGTACAGAAGTCCAATAAAAATTCACCATTCAGGTTTAGATCGGGCAGGCCGTTCTTCCCAATCACGCCTCTCCAGGTCTCCCAGTCGTGGCCAACATGAGCATGGAAGTCCCCCAATAAGACTATGGAGTCTGTAGGCGGGACCCTTTTCAGAACCCCGCCCACTAGCTCCAAGAAGGCCAAATACTCTGACCTGTTGTTTGGTGCATAAGCACACAAAACAGTCAGAGTTATCCTCTCTGCGATTTGAATTCGCATTGAGGCGACCCTCTCATCCACTGGGACAAACTCCAACCGCATGGTCACTAGCCGGGGACTAGTGAGTATCCCCAGCGCCTCTCACACTGTGCAACCCCTGAGTAGGAGAGGGACCAACCCCTATCAAGGAGTTTGGTTCCAGAGCCAACACTGTGGGTGGAGGTGAGCCCAACTATATCTAGTTGGGACACTACCCCCTAGGCCTGGCTCCAGGGATAGGTCCCGGTGACCATATCCTGGGTAGGGTACACTGTTTTCTGTGCGCATTTTTCATGGTGGGTTTTTGGATCGTGTTAGTCTGGGTCTTCACTCCAGACCTATTCACCCTGGGAGACCCTACCAGGAGCATATTACTCCCGACGACTTAGCTCTGAAGATCCCTAGACAACACAAGCCCTTCCACCATGACAAGGCCCCAATCCAGGAAGGGAAGTTAAAACTTATCTATTTTAATTACATGTCAATTTTCCATCCAATTAAAATACAGAAATCCAATGTAAAAAATTGTATTATAATTTATGTTTCTCAATCCTGTTCAATAAACCTGAATGAATTAAATAATGTTTAAATTAGAAGTGCTTGTAGGATTTATGGAATTCTTTTACATAACATTTACGTATTTCTAAAGAGTACCTTCTGTATTCACAGCACAATTACTTAGACTGTGTAAATGTATTAGATGACAATACATGTTAAATTCACAAACATTTATTGTTGTTCAAACTGTATAGAACAGTATTTACTGAGGCCCATTACAGACACATGTAAACTTTAAAGTCTAATGTGAAAGAAGCAAACATAACTTTATACATTTCAGCTGTGATTAAATTCCCTGGTTTAGACTTTCTATTTACTCACAACTGACCTACTAATTACAGCAAATGTTTATGTGCACAACATTCCTTTTGAGATGCAGCTCTCATGCTAACCATCATGCCAGTTAGCTAGCTAACGCTATCCGTGACTTCATGCCATGACTTAATGTTTATATGGTCATACATGTTTTTGAGTGTAGTATGCTTTATAACCCCTTGCATGTAACCATCCACCCTGCATGTATTTTCAGTCCACAAGCTTACTTCAAAGCTATTATAAAACAGTTTTACAGGCGTGGTTCTGACACCAAAAGCTTCAGAAGTCAGATTCCTGTCACCACTACTGCGAACAATTCTGAGTGTAAAATTCTCTAGAATGGCACGTATCATATCAAACCACTCTCAATCAGGCAGTCAGCAATCAGCATTGTATAGAACACTAACATACTTCTCTTAGAGTGGAGTACAGACTATGTTCATGATTTGAGGAAACATACGTTTACACTTCATTCACAATGCGTCTCTAACCACCTGCTGAAGTGTCTGAGCCATCAAAAAGCAATCTGTTCCTGATGTGTCCTGGTTGCATGTACACTCAGCTTTTTCTCAGTGTGGTATCTCTTCTATCAACTTGAAGTGTAAATAGGCTGGCTCTCAGAGACACGGGAGCCGTTTCTGCTCAAGAAATCTCCCCCTCTATCATTCACTTCCGCTCGGTGATAATTTCAGTAATCACTAAAGGCTCTAAGCATGAGGCTGCACTCATGTGTTTATGATTTCCCTGTGTCATTATTTTTTAGGTACCTTTTGCTCAGTCTCTCCATCTTATATCCTTCTCTTCGCTTCATTTCCTTTGCACCGCCTTCCTCTCTCCCCCTCTAGCCTCACTCTATCTATCCGCCTAGCCCGGGGCTGAGCGCTCCAGCACGAGCAGAGGGAGATTTCTGATTAGGTTTCACTCTAGTGCCCTGGATGAAGCCAAATAATGAAAATACCATAGTGTAATATGATTTCATACAAAAAACCTCTACAATAAATACAGATGGATTCCGCATGTATGTGTGTGTGTGTGTGTGTGTGTGTGTGTGTGTGTGTGTGTGTGTATGTGAGAGAGAGAGAGAGAGAGAGAGAGAGAGAGAGAGAGAAACATGCTTCTATCATTTGTAGACACCAAAAGCTATTTTCACAAAAGTCATTTTTTCATAAAAGGAAATGATTGTTTCAGGCAGTAATTATATTGAGGCTGTTCTTTTTCATACCAATTTTATGCTTTATCTCAGAATGCAGGAGATAAGACAACACAGGGGAGTGAAAGATTCTGCCTCCAGAACATTAAAACCATGACATATAGGACTAAACTATAATGGATTTTGCATGTACGAAATTATATGCAATTCTAGAATAAATTAATCATTTGTATGGAAAGAAATGAAACTTACAAGTACAGAGGTTAGGCTTAAAGCCTCATCCTAAGATGTTAGGCTTAAAGCCTCATCCTAAAGCAATGTGTTATATACACTGCTCAAAAAAATAAAGGCAACACTCAAATAACACATCCTAGATCTGAATGAATGTAATATTCTCATTGAATACAACAAAGTTGAATGTGATCACACAAAAATATAATACTTAACCTCTTTTCACAGTAGCTGTTCAAATTAAATTTCCACCTGATTTGGAGGTCCCTCAACTTTTGCACTCCATGTTTTACTTTAATAAGTTTTGAATATATTTTGGAGGAAATCAGAAGCAATTCGGACTTTCATCTTGATAGCTGAGCAAGCAGTGGTGGTGGTGGTTAACAATTTCACAGATGTTTTTGTGGAGATGTGGTTAGTTTTTAGTGAAAAAAACTCCTTCCCTTTCACTCACCATTGCTCACTAGCAGCTCAACACTGAGTCACAACATTTTACACTTAGAGAGTCAACAGTGTTCTAGCTTATCTGATCAGGCACCTGAGCAAAACATCATGTGAGAGGATCAATGAAATGATCAATGAAAATGCAACGCATTTTATGGACTCAAAACAACTTCTGAACACTTCAACTGTGTTAAAATAGTGTTTCAGTTTCTTGAGACTTTGATTATGTTGAAATTTTAGTTTAATGTTCATTTATAGATAGCTAATATTTAAGAGATTATACTTTATAGAATTTACAGTTAATACTGTTATCTAATCAAATCAAATTAAATCACATTTATTGTCACACCACATTTACACACATGTGAATGTGAGTGCAAATCTTAGCTGTGTAGCCCAAATAAATAAAATGCACATAAAAATATATACATTAGACTCTACATATACACATTAATATACACCAGTACTGCACTATTTCCAATATACAGTTTTTATAACAGTAATGTAGGTTATGAAACAAAAGCATTGATATGTACAGTTTCACATTTCCATATATGCAATATTCCAGATAATACAAGATATGAATAGATGTACAAAATGTCAGTCTATATGTGCAGCTATAGGTCTGCTAGTTTGGCGTTACAGTAAGAGCAGGGTAAGTCAGAGTGAGGTCATTTGACTCCCACCCAAAACAAGCTCTCTTGTTAAAAATATCACAGTTGATTTCCTTTCGGCTTTTAGAATGACCCTTAGGGGACCTCCACAACAAGGTTGATTGTACTTCTGACCCTGTGTAAACTAAAAGACAATATGCCAGATGGACATATGGACTGAAGTCAAGTCCTGTAAAGTCAAAGTTTATTTACATAGCACTTTTTACAGCAGCTGTTGTCACAAAGCAGCTTTACAGAAAAATCCTGGTCCAAGCCCCCATGAGCGTCACCAGCATCAACAGTGGCAAGAAAAAACTCCCTAAGAGCAAGAGGAAGAAACCATGAGAGGAACCCATTCTCCTCTGGTCGACACCGGATACCAAACAGCATTAGTATAAAATATTAGAATACAAAACGGGGAAGAACAGGTGGATCAATGGTTAACTAGATAGTTTGAGTTTATGCAGCAGAAAGCATCAAGAGAGTCAGTTCATGCAGGAAATGTACTCTTCTTTAAAGACAACTTTCTTTATTTCCAGTCTTTTATCAAAAGCTTGCAGGGAACGTGTATTGGATGTAGTTTTCCACACCAGATTAGTTGAACTTACATTTAGTAAAGAAGGTAAAACTAATTATTATTAACACTCAATAGGAAAGAAAAAGACAGATTTAAACTTCAGGACTGCATCAGTAAGATGTTTACATCATGGAACTTAGTAGGAGGCTGCCTAGGCATGACGTAATGCAGCTCATATTGGAGAAAATGGGTATTCAGATTCTAAAAATCATAAAATTCACATAAAAGATCTTGGTATCTCATTGCTCAAGGACTTTAATTTATTTCTAATCCTGGAAGCTTATGCTTCTTGACCCAATCAGTGGTGAGACCTTGGTAAAACACTTTACCTGGCCATTCAAGTTTCGGAAAGTCATTTTGAAAAGATTTAACGACTCAAGCCAGTACCCGCTCTATCACATCGCCAAACTTAATTAAGAGTTGGAGCTAATTTGATGCGACAACCCTCAGTCTGTTGTCAGTCAATAGAGACAGGCTGAAGTAAGTGGTCTAATCAGAGGACTGTGTAGGCCCTCGGTGCTTCTGAGGGCGACTTTTCCTTCACAAGTCTATGTTTCATTTGTAGCTATCTGCTGGCCTGGCCAGCTGTCAGTCAAGCCATATACACACTTCTTTGTGACAAGACTGTCTGTGCATAACAACAACAAAATCAACATTTTGACAATACAACTACTTCTTATGGAAGCTTTGTCTTTATGTCCAGCTGTAGAAGACTTAGCCAAAATCTTATCTTATCTGCATATTTTGTAGTTGTACAAGAACATTTGGACTCCAAAACTGTTGGGACAGTATGTGAAATACAAAAAAAAGCAGAAAGCAGTGATTTGTAGATCAACGTTCACATGGTTTTGAACAAAAGCAGTTCAATAGCAAATGTTTTATGGAGATGTATGCTCATTCTGAAATTGCAGCACGTTGAAAAAGGTTCATAGGAGCAGATCAAGACTAGAAAAGAAAAAATGTCCAGAAAACATTTTTTAAAGGACTGATGTAATCATGTTTTGGTATAAAAGAAGCATCCAGGAAAGGCTGACTCTTTTATGAGAACTGCATTTAAAACTATTATGCTTTTGTGATGGATGTCACCACAAGAGCCTGATAACACCTTGACAAACCATTGTCAATAAACATTGTTCCTTACTGCATCTACAAATGCAAGTTTAGGCTTTACTATGCACAGTGGAAGCCCTATATCAAAAATTTCCAGAAACGCTGCCGACTCCTCAGGGCTTAAGCTCATCTGCAATGGACTGATGCACAGTGGGAAAAAAAAGTGTATTATGTTCCAAGTCTACCTATCATATTGCTTATGGAAAAAATAGATGTTGTGCTCTCTGGGACAAAGAAGAAGAGGAACTTGTAGTTTGAAAGCTAGCATCTGTCATTGTTAAGGACTCTGTGGACTGCCCTGGTTTCTTTGTTTGCCAGTTTGGAGCCCCCTTGTGGCCGTTCCTTGGTAAAATTACCTATCACCTTGTCACTTACCTCATTTCCGGTTTAGATGGGAAGTTGTTAAAGAAACAGGAAGTGAATGGTGTGTGCAGTTGACAGAATGTTTTTTCTGTGTTTTCATCCTTCTCCATCCTCTCATATTTGCCTATTAAGGCAATGTCTGTAAGTATATACGTTTTTGGGGTTTATATTAATGCTTAAAGTACATTATCTGTAAGTTACAACAGAAATGTATACTTTTATGTTAGTGTTTTGATAGTCACCTCACATGCTTACCTGTGTGTATTATACAGTATGCCATACTCACCCGTTATCTAATCCTTTGTATCGTAACATTAATATTTGTAAAATTGTGTTACAGTTTAACATTGTGGTTCAGTAAACATCCAAAATGAGTCTCGGCTCCAACTGAATTTATTGAACTCCGAATTTAACTGACTGGGTAACCTAACAGCTGGTGAGACCAGTACACTGAAAAGACAGCCATACAATAGGCTGTGAAGAAACGAGAGCCTGTAAGGATCCCTCGCACTACATGCTGTCAGCAAGCACACCTCTATTGCAGTCTCAATTCTGCAACTCAAGCCAAGCACCCACTCCCATATCCAACATCATCATGCCTTCAAGCCATTGCGATGAGGCATCACAACATGATGATAAACAGTCCACATTATCTTAATCGAGCAAATCAAAAGGGTCTTCAGTCTCCAGTTCTAGCATGGTGGTCGTTCAAGCAAAAGCTAAATCACAAATGGCCAAGGCTAGAGCCGCTCTCGTGAATAAAGAGAGACTGAAAAGTGCTCGCCTCCAAGCCTAGAAGCTATGCAAGAGGAAAAGTAGATGAAAGCTGCTTTCACTGAAGCTGAAATACTGGAAGTGGGCTTATTGGAAGCAGATTGTGAGTCGCAGAAAAGCACGGCAACACCCATTCCTCTTCACCAACGGTTTCAGCGCACGGCCGACTACGTGTGTCACCAAGCCTTTATCAAGTCCAGCCAGCCAGACCGGATGAAGAAGGCAAAGCTTTCTACCCTCTTCCATTTGGTAGTCAAACGTCACCCAAATCTGACGCTAGTCATCATAGTTGTCAACACCGGGCCCCAAGTAGATACCCCTCTCTGCAGCCAGAGACTGCTGAACCACACTGGTACGGTATTGACTATTCAGGACATAGCTTTCAGCTTGGAGCCCCCCAGCCTGGCTCTCTACAGCCCCAGCAGCAGCATGGAGACGGTTGGTAGGAACGGTGTAAGCAACAGCCTGTCACTTACCAACCCTACTGAAGCCCTCTTGTGCCCGCTAACCAAAGTGCCCAAGCCACCGCCCTCAACCTCGTCAAATGCATGGCTCATTCCCAGCTGGTAACTACAGGGCTAACTGCTTTTGACGACAAGCCAGAAAACTATTGGGCCTGGAAATTATCTCTCCAGAGCGCTATTGCTGGCCTAGACCTCTCGCCTGGAGAAGAGCTCAATGTACTCATCAAGTGGCTCGGGAAACAGTTGTCTAAGCATGCACGCAGGATAAAAGCCACCAATATGAGAGCCTCATCTCAGGGCTTAACAATGATATGGGAAAGACTGGAAGAAACCTATGGCTCACCTGAAACTATCGAACATGCCCTCTTCTCCAGGTTAGAGAATTTTGGGAAGGTCTCATACAAGGACCCACATAAACTCAGAAGGCTAGCGGACCTGTTGATGGAGGTGGAAGCCACAAAGTCTGATGGCGTCCTGCCTGGGCTCTCATACCTAGATACCTTCATCTCATACCTAGATACCTGTCTGCCCGATCGTGGAGAAGCTCCCATTCAGCATACAAGAAAAGTGGAAATCGGTGGGTTCTAAGTATAAGCTCCAACACAACGTCCCCTTCCCCCCTTTTTGTGTATTTGTCGACTTCATCCGCACCGAGGCTAGAACACAAACAGACCCCAGCTTTAACACCACATCCTTCCAATCCACACCTGCAAAAACAGTTTGTTCCGACACCCATAGCAGTTCACAAGACCCCAGTTTCACCTGCAGAAAAAAGGGAGACCACAAGGAGATACGAATCTCACCAAATATTGCCCTATTTATGATAAGCCTCATCCACTGAAGAAGTGCAGAGCCTTTAGAGAGAGGAGCTATGAAGACCGCAAACAGTTTCTGAAAGAGTGTTCCATATGTTTCTGGTGTCTATGAGTCACTTCGCCAAGGATTGCCAAGCAGACATACAGTGCAAGGAATGCAAAAGCATGCACCATGTTTCAGCACTTCATCCAGGCCAGGTTCCTTCGAGGTCAAGGTCAGACACCCCCCCCCCCCCCCCCCCCCCCCCCCTTTCAGAGAATGGCGGGGGGTCAGATGAACCCGACGTTGATGAGGTTACCCCTAAGTGTACCGAGGTGTGTGGAGACGGAGTGAGCAAGAGAGCATGCTCGAAGATATGCTTCATCAATGTGTTCCCCGAAGGACATTACAAAATGTAGAAGCCTATGTATGCCATACTAGATGACCAGAGCAATCGGTTGTTGGATAGGTCTGAATTCTTCAAGCTCTTTGACATCACAGGAGATGCACAACCTTGCACACTGAAGACATGTGCAGGACTCAAGTAGACGGCCAGCAGAAGGGCCCACGGGTTCATCGGCTGAGTCAGTGGATAAGACTATTCATCTCCCGCTCCCAACACTTTTGGAATGCAACCATGTCCCAAACAACAATTCTGAAATTCCCACCTCGAATGCAGCTCTTCATCACAGACACCTGAAATGCATAACCAGAGAGATTCCTCCCATCAACTCAGAAGCCAAAATCCTTCTACTATTGGGAAGGGATATATTGCAAGTGCATAAGGTGCGGGAGTAGATTAATGATCCACATGATGCCTCCTTTGCTCAAAAACTCAACTTAGGCTGGGTCATTGTTGGTGATGTGTGTCTTGGGGGTGCACACAGGCCATCTCAAGTGAATACCTGCAACACCTCTATCTTGGAAAATGGTCATCCTACTTACCTCAGGTCATGCACCAGCAAAGTCCAGGTAAAAGAGAACTTCAACTGCCTGCCTCTCAGTAAAAACTTCACCGCGCATCACTCACTGATAGGTCCCGGAGCGAGTCTGGACCAGTCAGTCTCCCATCAGTCAGCCAGTGACCATGCATTATCATGCCATACCATGCATAACTTGCATTATCTATGGAAGATTTGAGTTTCCTTCAGGTAATGGAAGACAAGTGTCCTCAGGACAGCTCTAATAGCTGGGTTGCACCTCTACCCTTCCGTTCCCCTAGGCAACAGCTACCTAACAACAGACTATGCTTACCATCGTCTCTCTTCACTTCTGCGGAGTCTAGAAAGGCGGCCAAAGATGAAAGCACAGTACCTAGAGTTTATGGAGAAGCTCCTTGTCAACCAGCATGCTGTAGTCACTCCACCACTCTCTGAAGGCCAAGAGTGCTGGTTCCTCACATCATTTGGAGTTTATCATCCCAGGAAGCCAGAGCAAATTTGCATGGTCTTCGATTCGAGTGCTCCGTACGAGGGAATCTCTTTGAATGATGTGCTGCTTACTGGGCCTGATCTTAACAACAGCTTGCTGGATGTGCTGTTAAGGTTCAGAAAGGAACTTGTGGCTGTTACTGCAGATATCGAGCACATGTTTCACTGCTTCGTGGTACAAGAAGACCACAGAGATTATCTTCACTTCTTGTAGTACCGAAACAAAGATCCAAGAAACGACATTATAGGCTACAGAATGCGTGTGCACGTCTTCAGCAACTGCCCATCCCCAGCAGTCGCAATCTACGGCCTCAGAAGAGCAGCCAAGCAAGGAGGGGTGGAGTTTGGCAGCATGTAGCATGTAACAGTATGTAGAACGTCACTTCTATGTCGACGATGGGCTAAAGTCCTTCTCTACGGAAACAGAAGCAATCTGCGCTATCAAACAAGCCTCCGCCTGCACATGATATCTTCCAACAGACTTGCAATCATTGAGGTCTTTCCTCTTGATGATCGTGCCAAAGAAATTAAAGACTTAAACCCCCTCACCGATGAACTTCCTCTACAGCGAAGTCTCAGAGTGTCTTGGAACATTGCTACAGACATGTTCACCTTTCGGACCTCGACGATGTGAAGCCATACACCCGAAGAGAAGTCTTATCTGTGGTCAACAGCCTATATGACCCTCTTGGCTTCTTGGCCCCCATCACTATATGAGGCAGACTTCTACTCAGAAAACTTTCTAAGCAAGCCAAGGACTGGGACTCGCCACTACCCAATGACATAGAAAGAAAGTGGACGATATGGAAAACCTCACTTCACGATCTTCAGGAGCTCCAGATACCACGCCCTTACTCATCATTCTCGCTCTCTGATGCTCAAGGCAAAGAGTTATTCATCTTCTCTGATGCCTCCATCCAGGTCATTTCAGCAGTGACTTATTTGAATTTAACTACCGAAGATGGAAAGAGTGAAATCAGCTTCATCTTCAGGAAGGCTAGATTGGCACCCCATCTGGAGATCACAATTCCTAGGTTGGAGCTATGTAGGCCAGTTCTCGCAGTTGAAATCGCAGAACTGGTGGTGGAAGAAATGGACCTGAAGTTCAACCGTGTCACTTATTACACCGACAGCAAAGTGGTGTTGGGATATATTCACAACCAAGCAAGGCATTTCCATGTCTATGTGAATAACCACATCCAGTGGATCTGACAGTCTTCAAGCCCAGACCAGTGGCAGTATGTTCCCACAGAACATAACCCAGCCGACCAATTGTCCAGGTCAGTCACTGCAGCCTCTCTCATTGCCACAACTTGGTTGACTGGACCAGCCTTTCTCCAGAACCCACCTCTGCATTTTTTTGAACCTGAAGAAACCTTCAACCTCATCAACCCTCTTACCAATACTGAGATACGTCCACTGATCACATCTAGTGCCGCAGACATTTCAAAGGGCCTGATGAGCACCAAAAGGTTTGAGCGTTTCTCTGTATGGAGCACACTTATGACATCAGTTGCATGCCTAATCCATGTAGCTTGTTCCTTTGCTCAGCATACACCAGACAATGCCTGCCAGGGATGGCACATATGTCCTACAGGCCCTCCTGTTGAAGAGCTGGACAAAGCCAAGATCCTCATCATTAAAAGTGTGCAACACAAGTGTTTCCACCAAAGAACTGATATGTATTGAAAAGGGACAAAGTCTTCCATCTCAAAACAGTCTCAGGAAGCTATGTCCCATGGTTGACTGCAGTGGGTTGCTAAGAGTGGGGGGTCGTATTATGCAGTCTGAACTGAGAATGGATGAAACCAACCCCATCATCATGCCAGGGCGACATCACTTGGCAACACTGCTTGTGCGTCAACACCTTGAGTCTGTGAAGCACCAAGGTAGACACTTCACAGAGGGTGTCATCCGTGCTGCTGGGTTCTGGATCATCAGAGCTAAACGGTGCATCGCAAGCCTTCTCTACAATTGTGTCTCATGCAAGCAGCTCTGTGCTAGGACAGAACACCAGCAGATGGCTGATCTGCTGGCAGAGCAGCTCCAAGCAGCACCGCCTTTTACCTCTGTGGGTGTCGACATCTTTGGGCCATGGGAAGTGTGCTCACGCTGCACCAGAGGTGGCCACGCACACAGCAAACGGTGGGCTGCGTTGTTCTGCTGCATGTGTACAAGAGCTGTGCACATAGAGATCATTGAGACCATGACTGCCAACAGCTTTATAAATGCCCCGAGAAGGTTTTTCGCAGAGATCCACTCTGCCCGGGGCACTAAATTCATTGGTGCTTGCAATGAGCTGAATATGGGTGCCTCAAGTCGCAGTTCAGTCAGTGTGTAAAGGTATCTTCAGAAGCAGCAGTGCAAATGGGTTTTCAACCTGCCCCATTCATCTCATATCACCCGTCGTATCCTCGACTGTATGCTTCTCCAAAATTGATCATCTCGTCTTACACATGAGGTGCTGACAACATTTATGGCCGAGGTCACCGCCGTGATTAATTCAAGACCCCTCGTCCCCGTGTCTTCGGATCCAGAGGCACCAGTTACCCTGACTCCAGCTGTACTGTTAACACAGAAAACTGGCACCCATACACCACTGCCAGGAGAATTCGGGGGAAAATAGAGCTCCTTAAAGAGGACTGGAAATGTTCAGAGCCTAGCAGAGACCTTTTCGAACAGGTGGCATTGGGAATACCTGAACACACTACAGTGCTGACGCAAATAACTAGACAACAAGCCTAATCTCAAGGAAGGGGACGTAGTCCTGATGAAGAACAACCAGGCCAAAAAAAACAAGTGGCCCATGGCCATCATTGTGAAAGTCTCACCAAGCCAAGATGGGAAAGTGAGAAAGGTAGACATTAGAGTCTTCAAAGATGGAGCCCAGAAAGTTTTCTCTCGACCTGTTACTGAAGTGGTCCTTCTTCTGTCTCCTGAGGACTCCGAATGAAGAGCAAGTTAATTTGGGGTTGTTAAAGGACCCCAGGCGGGGAGTGTTAAGGGCTCTGTGGACTGCCCTGTTTGCTTTGTTTGCCGCTATGGAGCCCCCTTGTGGCCGTTCCTCGGTAAAATCACCTATCACCTTGTCACCTCATTTCCGGTTTAGATGGGGAGTTATTAAAGAAACAGGAAGTGAATGATGTGTGCAGTTGACATTTTTTCTGTGTTTTCATCCTTCTCCATCCTCTCATATATGCCTATTAAGGCAATGTCTGTAAGTATATACGTTTTTGGGGTTTATATTAACGCTTAAAGTACATTATCTATAAGTTACAACAGAAATGTATGAGTTTTTGTTAGTGTTTTGATAGTCACCTCACATGCTTACCTGTGTGTATTATACAGTAAGCCATACCCACCCGTTATCGACTCCTTTATACCGTAACATTTATATTTGTAAACATCGAAAACAAGTCCCGGCTCCAACTGAATTTATTGAACTCCACGTTTAACTGACTGGGTAGCCTAACTGCTGGTGAGACCAGTACAGTCATGATATGGGGGAGTATTCGTGTCCATGGAATGGGTAAATTGCACATGTGTGAATGCACCTTTGACACTGAAAGATATATGCACTTTGTATATATATTTTTGTACCTAATACAACCCCAATTCCAATGAAGTTGGGACATTGTGTAAAACATAAATACAAACGGATTATGATGATCTGCAAATCCTTTTCAACCTATATTCAATTGAACACACTACAGAGACAAGATATTTAATGTTCAAAAGGATAAACTTTATTGTTTTTTCAAATATTCACTCATTTTGAATTTGACGCCTGCAACACGTTCCAAAGAAGTTGGGACAGTGGCAACAAAAGACTGGGAAAGTTGAGGAATGCTCAAAAAACACCTGTTTGGAACATTCCACAGGTGAACAGGATAATTGGAAACAGGTGAGTGTCATGATTGGGTATAAAGGGAGCATCCCTGAAAGGCTCAGTCATTCACAGGCAAGGATGGGGCGAGGTTCACCACTTTGTGAACAACTGCGTGAGCAAAAAGTCCAACAGTTTAAGAACAATGTTTCTCAGCATGCAGTCACAAGGAATTTAGGGATTTCATCATCTACAGTCCATGATATCATCAAAAGATTCAGAGAATCTGGAGAAATCTCTGCAAGTAAGCGGCAAGGCAGAAAACCAACATTGAATGCTCGTGACCTTCGATCCCTCAGATGGCACTTTATTAAAAACTGACATCATTCTGTAATGGATATTACCACATGGGCTCAGGAACACTTCAGAAAACCATTGTTAGTGAACACAGTTCTTCGTTCCATCTACAAGTGCAAGTTAAAACTGCCATGCAAAGCGAATGCCATATATCAACAACACCCAGAAACGCCGCCAGCTTCTCCGGGCCCGAGCTCATCTGAGATGGACTGACGCAAAGTGGAAAAGTGTCCTGTGGTCTGACAAGTCCACATTTCAAATTGTTTTTGGAAATCATGGGCGTCGTGTCCTCCGGGTCAAAAAGGAAAAGGACTGTCTGGAATGTTATCAGCACAAAGTTCAAAAGCCAGCATCTCTGATGGTCTGGGGGTGTGTTAGTGCCCATGGCACTTGTACATCTGTGAAGGCACCATTAATGCTGAAAGGTACATACAGGTTTTGGAGCAACATATGCTGCCATCCAAGCAACGTCTTTTTCAGGGACGTCCCTGCTTATTTCAGCAAGACAATGCCAAGCCACATTCTGCACATGTTACAACAGCGTGGCTTCGTAGTAAAAGAGTGCGGGTACTAGACTGGCCTGCCTGCAGTCCAGACCTGTCTCCCATTGAAAATGTGTGGTGCATTATGAAGTGCAAAATACGACAATGGAGACCCCGGACTGTTGAGCAACTGACGCTGTACATCAAGCAAGAATCGGAAAGAATTCCACCTATAAAGCTTCAACAATTAGTGTTCTCAGTTCCCAAATGCTTATTGAGTGTTGTTAAAAGGAAAGGTGATGTAACACAGTGGTAAACATGCCCCTGTCCCAACTTCTTTGGAACATGTTGCAAGATGAATGAGTGAATATTTGCAAAAAACAATAAAGTTTATCTGTTTGAACATTAAATATCTTGTCTTTGTAGTGTATTCAATTGAATATAGGTTGAAAAGGATTAGCAAATCATCGTATTCTGTTTTTATTTATGTTTTACACAACATCCCAACTTCATTGGATTTGGGGTTGTACATGCTGCATTTCAGACACTGTCTTTTTCAGAGACACCCATACACATTTCTACATGACAATGTTAAGCCATGGCTGCGTAATCAGACAGTGCAGGTGTTCAGTTGGCCTGCATGTCTCCTGTTGAAAATACATAGTGCAATTATGAAGTGTAAAGTATATCAACAAAGGCCACATAAAATTAGACAGCTGAAGACATGTGTACGTGTATGTGTTCAAGCATGAAGGACGACAAAATATTTATTCAGTCCTCAAACATGAACTCCTGGCTCCTATCACCACCATTGGAATAATTGGAATTCCAATTTAAAGATGTTCAGATGGTTTTTGTCAACTTAAAAAGTTGATAAATTGTAAGATCATTTAATAACACCTACCTGTTTTTGTGTTTACATGAGGGGCAACTATAACATGCATCATGTGATATACGTACAGTTGTATGCAAAATTTTGTCACTGGTGCAACGACATGGTAATTTTCAGACATAATTTTGCAGATTTTAATCTAGATTTACTGTGCATAAAATCTAAACTGTGTATGTATTTTCTTAATTTAACATCCATCCATTTTCTAAGCTGCTTCTCCCTCAGGGTCGCAGGTGAATTTAACATATTGCCCAAAAATAAATAAATAAATAAATAAAATATGGTCTCTGCAAAGTTATGGCACATTTTTCACATATATGTTCTTCCAATGTATTGAACATTTGAAAATTTTGGCACCAAACTTGCCAGAAAATGCTATAATTAACTGTTTTCTCTATAAAGGATGTGTTCACTTATTTTTCCTTAGAATATCAAAAAAATGTGTTATTTGACCAGGGCTGCTTAGCTTTTGCATATAACTGTATGTATATTCCAGTAACCAAGTCCATCTTTAGTTTGTGTTACATACGGTGGTGTTCACTTTGGGCTCATACATATAAATGTGGATTAGTGTGATGCTCTTCCACCATGTGCCACGACTTAAACTAGACTGCACTATTACTTTGGATGCTGAGGATGTAGATCAAAAAGTTGTTCATGCCTTGCAAAGAGCAGAAACTAAAACTGTGCTGGATCTTTAAAAAGATTATTCCCTCCATATTAGACTGTAGATAATGGAGTGACCACAATGTAGTAACGTTGCGCACTTGCATGTGCACAGAGTAGGGGAGAGAGAGCGAGAGAGATAGGAGAAAGAGAGGAGAAGGCCGATGTACTGTATGAGCTACAAGGGTTCAATCAAACCTTTCTCAAATGGCCTTCAACACAACATTGTCACTGTATCTATCCCTGTGTATAAACCCACCCCTCTCCTCTCCCAGTCTCCTACCCTCGTTCTTGTCTTTTCTCTCTCTCTCTCTCTCTCTCTCTCTCTCTCTCTGTATGATCCTCTGTTTCTGCTTCTTCATCTGTAAGTAATGAGTGGGCCCTCTTTCACACGATACCACACTCTCAATTAGTGCTAATAGGGCTCTCTCTGGCCAAATGAATGACACTCTTTCTCTGATGGAGAGAAGGAAGGAGGGAGAGATGATGAGTAGAGCAGAAACTGGGGTGGAAGAGGAGTTAAGGGTGTAGCGGATATAGGCATGAAAAGGACAAAGTGGGATTTAGCAGTATAGCAGAGATGGAGGCGGCTGTTAATATACTTTGCTCCTAGAATGTAATGAAGTACCACCCACTATCTACTGAGATGTTTCCCTCAAACTAAATCGTGTTACTTGTTCCATTCTTGTTTTTTGTTCCAGTCTGGTCTCGCAAAAGCATTGATAGAGATTTTATTAAACATTTTAGCTTTATTTCATACAGAAAAAGTTGCAAGAGTTAAAGGGCCATAAACATTTAATCATTGCTTCATGTGTTGTAAACATGTGTACTCACATCAGCAGCCACAGTAGTCACTACAGCAGCACTACACTTCTAACACATAGTTCCAACAATAAATGATTCTATACTCGTTGCTAATTCACTGTTCACCAACGATTGGTGGGATAACTGTTGGTTACGCAGCAATGCGGAACACAATCTCACCTAGCTAGTGGCTAACAAAAGGGCAAAGAAGAGAGAGCTTTAAAGCATCAATAATATGGAGATGAATGGAAAGACTTATTTGCACTTGCCAGCTGGTTTTCCAATATGTTTAATATGCAATGAGAAACTGTCAAACAGTAAAACATCACACAGCTAAAGTCAGCTTGTCATTTGTCAGCTTCTCGTTCAAATTCTCCTGTTCCACCTTAAATGGTGCAGCAGTTTCACTCTGGTGCCTCAGATACCATTTATGGTGGAACAGGAAAATTCGAACAAGAAGCTGGAGAATGGCAAGCTGACTTCAGCCCTGTAAAAACTTGAACATTAAGAGATATTTTACTGTTTTTCTTTAGCGGCAAGGTTTCCTGCTGGATATATGAGAAAAGCAGTTTAGGCTGAGCTAAAGCTTAAAGTAGAGCAAAGTAATTCTGGATTTTCATTTACATTATATTTGCTCACCTTTACTAGGACATTAGCCCATACTGAGACACATTTACAGCCAAGATAGCTAAACTGTTACTTCAATAAAATGGACATAAAATGTTGTGCATTGATTTTTGTTGAAAGGATAAAATGGCTCTTCTTAACATTTGTCTTGCCAACAAATTTGGATTACTTCTAGGGGGCTGAATATCTTCTTACAGCAGTATAACTAGTGTACACACACACACACACACACACACACACACACACACACACACACACACACACACACACACACACACACACACACACACACACACACACACACACACACACACACACACACACACACACACACACACACACACACACACACACTTTTTTGTGCTTAAGTTCTATAAGGGGGTTACGTGCCTGTAACGGAACTCGCGTCCGTTCCATGCTGTAAGCTATTGTAAGGGACAAAAACACAAGACAACCTCCAAGTTTTAAAGACTCTTTTATTGTTACCCACATGGCTGCAGTGGCAAACACCAGGCAGACCTTTTTGAGACTCTGCAAAACAAAACAATTGTGATTATCTTGCACTGTTCAGGGTGGCCAACTGATGGTGTAGAGAATGACCAATTTATCTATGACTCTATTTATTTGAAATAACTTTGTTTTGAGATGAGTTTGACTTACCTGCTTGTTCCAGCATGGCAGCAGCCTGTTGCAGGTCAAAGGATCTGAGCCTAGGGGGTTGTGGGTTATGTAGTCTTGGGGTTGTCCTATAAGTGGAATGTTCCATCTCCCATGCTTGAGCAGGGGGAGGGGGACCAGCTTTCATGGTTCCAAATAGTAGTTGCAGTAGGAATGTTTTAATATTAAATGTTTTATATTTATATTAAAATATTGATTAAATAATAAAATATTTTAACTAAAGTAAAATTTATAAATATAATTAGAATTTGTACATTTTAAAACTTACCTGCAAACTTACCTGTGGTTGGTTGAACCCAATAGGTTAAGGGGTTTATAAAATGGAGAACTCGCATGTTTGGTGAGTGAGGGTGAAGCTAGCTTGGTGTGTAGTTCTGTTCATAAGGGCATAGTTGAAGGCATATTTTTTTGATAGGTGTTTGTGTCATGTTGATCAGTTTAGTTTATTTTGTTTTGTTTTCCCTTTATTTTCATTTTTCTTTTTGAATTAATTATTTTTGGGATTTTGGAACACTGTGCACTTTTTTGCTGTGGACTTAATAAACCTTCCTGCATCGGAACTTCCCGTTTTCCAGTGTTTTTAAACCTCCACTCAGCTATCCTGTAACAGTGCCTAAGAATTTCGCTCACTTTCCACCTGTGTAAATGTTATGTGACAATAAACATGATTTAATTTAATTTGATTTGAACTGTGCCATAGGTCTTCAAATTATTACAATGCAGAGAAAGGATTATTTAAATGATAGAAATGACTGGTCAGATGAGGAGAACAACCTGCTATAAGCCAAAGCTTGGCTGTTGCTGAGTTTTCTTAAATATTTTGTTTGATGACTGAGTTAAGACTGGGTTAACTAATGCTAGCTTGGTTGTGTTTCTTAGCCTATAGATCAGTAGCTAGGCTAGTAGTCAGTATTGGTTGACACCACAGAGATTCCCAATGGTTGTATTGTAGTGTTCCACTATTGGTTCGTTCGGTTGTGGACACGCAGAGCCTCCTCGGGAAGCGCCACAGCTGTGGTAGGAGAGACTTAAAAACATGTAGGTAGTTGTTTGCTAAAAGATGTGCAGCAATGTTGTGTGTGCTGTGTTGTGCTGAGTGGTGGGGAAGATAGGAGGTCTGTAGTGCCTACAGTCGGTGTGGCTGTTGGTGACCTGCCTGCTTCCTGGCCGGTTCAGGTAGTGCTGGGCGCCAGTGCTCCACCTCAGTTGGTTCAACAAAAGAGCCCTTCCTAAAAGCGCTTTGTTTCTCATGTCTCCTTCCTTGCCAGACTTCACAGTATGATGTATTTGTGTAATGCATGGTCGGCGGTGAGAGAACACTGATAAAAGAAAGCATGAAAACAATATAAAATCATCAGTTCTGTAAAACTTATGAGGGTGAAGGATCATTTTTCAATACAAAATACTGTATTACAGGACAAATAACATATACTGTAGTTTTAGGCTGGAATACCCTGTCAATCTGTCCCTAACATTAATTTTAGCCATTGATCACAAAGCAAAAGATCATAAGTAGGAGTGAGGTTTGCAATGTTATTTGTGAAAATGTGCAGGAAAGGAGCCCTGGACTTTGCCATAGACACATTGCACACACACATCCAGGTAAGTTCAAGTACCTTCTTCTTCTTTTATTAAGTGTCCACACTCCCAGCTTGAAAAAAGTATTTACTATTGTGATTGTATTTAAGAACAATCTTTGCTACAGTGACCCTATTGGCTCCACATTCACTCTTGCCCACAGACTAACTTTCATCTGGAGACCACAAGGCTGCAAAGGTGGTCATATGCATGGGCTCACTTGAGCCAACTCAAATGACTCCCCTTGTAACCCCCATGCACTTTTATATCCACTTAGCCCCTATTTGAGCCTGTAACAAACCAAAACAGGTAAATTGCTATTCCTAGTTTTGTTTATACTCATTGTGTTGTAAATTCCCTCATACCATTGAGTGCAATATCTTCTCTCATGTAAATCCAACAATCTATCTAATGATGTCCCAGTATTCATGCATAAACCATAATAAGTAGATAAACAGTGTTATTAATATTTATATGGCCTATACTAGTAAGTGCACAATCAGCTATAGCTTTGTTTAACTTATTCATTTTTTCCCACAGGCTAACTTTTAGCTGCTGTTACCCCTCCCCCCAGGATCACTGTGGTGCCAACCAGCCCCCAGAAGAAGGCACAAACACATGTAGTGCCATTTATCTGACACAAAGGTACAGATTATTCATTTTCAATGTCTGTAACAGTCTTAGTGATGTGCCAGGTCCTCCTTTAACTTCCCTTAAACCACCCATTCTTGATAGTCAGTGGTATGATAAAGTATAGGACTATGGCATACAGAACCCTGCAATGTTCTTGGTTGAAAGCTCCTTTAGAATGGACCCATGATTGTTGGGCCCCTCCTCCTTAAGACAGGACTAAAATACAGAACTTGAGGGTCTGAGTGGTTCTCAAACTATACAGCTTTACTCTGTGACTTTGCTGAGGCATAACAGTCAACATCTCTTGCAAGAGCACTCCACTGTTGGGAGATGTGTCATTTCCTGCAGCAGCATTGTCCTCACTTGAGGATCTATACCAACTACTTCTCTCATCTAAGAAGATGATTGCCTCATCTAGGATACATCAGCATTTCGGAGCATCATTGAAGTGCCTTTCCTCTACTCCCACTACACGTCTCTGGATGTGAGAAATGTGTAAGTTATATACTGTTCAAAAGTCTCAGGCATATGCGAAAATGATATGTAAAGCCATTTAAATAGACAGTGTTTTTTTTTTATTAAAAGAACACTAACATTAGAATAAACACAAATAAAGTCCAATAGTTATAATACATTTCCAATCAGAACAGTCATAAAGTCGGGCCATTGTTTCTCATCTGAGGCAGCAATGTGAAACAGTTCAGTGCACAAATGGACTGGCTCTCAAGAATAGATTTAGAACAAGGACCTGAATTGACCCAGTTTTAGGAAAAACTGTGAAAACTGAAAAAAAAACTATGCCATGAAGGTCTCCCCCTCTACTGTCCCAAAAGAATACATTGACGTATGAAATATATTAAACTTTAGCTTGGGAAGTAGATTGCATGGACCTATGAAATATCTGAGGTGTACAGTAGAAAAAACACATAGAACTAGAAAATGATTGATGTTTTGGAGAGAGATTACATGGAGATATGTAATAACTGAAGTTTGGGGGAAAGATTACATGAAGACGTGAAATCACTGAAGGTTGAAAAACATACACCTGAAACTGTTCCTCCTTACTACTTCCTATATACTGTTACCTAGTGGCTTACACACTGAATTCTGACTCCTGTGTATATTCTACACTGCAAAAAGTCTGTAACTCTATATGCTGTAGATTTACAGCACTTGTAGTGATGGATGGATGGATGGATGGATGGATGGATAGATAGATAGATAGATAGATAGATAGATAGATAGATAGATAGATAGATAGATAGATAGATAGATAGATAGATAGATAGATAGATAGATAGATAGATAGATAGATAGATAGATAGTACTTTCAATGCAAGTCAAACTGTATTTTCTGAACATTATGAACACACATCAGGGAATAAAAGAGTTAAAAGAGCAGTTTTTATTACATTCTAACTAAATAATCAATTGTTTCATTTTGTTTCATTCAGGTTTTTAAAAATACAGACAGCTTTTCTTTCAAAAGCTAGCAGGCTAATAACCTACTCATATTCACACCCGGGCATTAAATAGACGTATTTACTATAAAAATCACTTAAAACTGCAACATACAAAGTAAAAAATATATGCATAACTTACAAGCTGCAAAAGTTAAGCTACAGCTGTACAGTATTAAACTGTAGAAACAAAAAAGTGTGGGAAAGTGAATGGACACCACACTTAGCTTGGTGCTAGCATAACACTACAAACACAATGACTGAAACACATAGCTAGCTAAAATGAACATTCTTGTTGCAGTGGTATTAAGATATTGCAAAGAAAAAAGATATTTATGAAGTGAAAGTGAAAGTCTGTACAATGACATATTTGACAAAAAAAGTATCTTGGGCTTTATTTGATGTTGGTACAAGATGTGCTAGCTAGTATGCGATATGATATCTAGCAAGTGTTAGGTAGCTAGACTAATGTTATTTAGCTAGTGAAGAAAAATTTGTTGCTTTAATGCTAGTTCATAGATATTAATGCAACCCAGCTAGTCCAGCCTTTTAACTTAAAATAATGGAAAATTATATTGCAGTGGAGACATTGCTCTGCTTTAAAAAGAAAAAAAAAACCAAAGAAACCTCTAAAAGTTTCTGTTTGTTCCTGGTGGATTCCAGTAGTCACTAATGGTGATTTAAATGAATGTTTTGATGTATTATTACAATATTGTTAGAATAATGTCACAGTCTCCATACAATAAGGTTTTGCTGCAGTATAATTTGCCTGTACTGTAAATGTTTTCCCAGAATTTAATACAGGGATGCTGTATGAAACTTTAAAACACATTTAAAATGTCATGCTGGCTTGAACACAGTACGTTATTGTGGAAATTACAGAAAACTTAACAGTCTGTGTTGCATATTGGCATGTCACTCAAGTATATGTACACTGACATGTTTGTGATTGTGTTGTTTCAGTTCTCTCTGTCATTATTTAAGCATTGTCAGCAGAGAAACCTAAAAAAATGAGATATTATAACCTGAGATGGCTTTTCGAATGCTTAAACACGTTTTATTAGATTCAATGTGGAAAAATGGAAATCAAGTCTGGCCTGTTAAGGCAAGGCTGAGTTTCTCTCTTCTTCAGAATGGAGATATTAATTTATCAGCTTCACATTAGGAGGATAAGATGCTTTGACAGAGTTTGCAGTGCTTCCCACACTTACTCACATTCCCAATCAAAACTGCATAGTCAGCAGGTAGCACTCAAGTATGCCACTTACAAGTGAAAAGAACAGTCATTGATAATCTATGTAGAGGAAATTAATGTTTGAAATGCATCACACATAATCAATGTTGTTTTCATAGAGATTTGGATTACATAATAATGTAATGCTTATTAGGATTTTAAACTATAATTCAGGGGTGTCAAGCATGCAGCCCTGAATTAGCAGCCTGATTACAATCCTTATCAGGCCGGCCAGATGAATCTAGAGTCCGTTTTCCAAATTAAAGTCACCTTGTGGACTAACTGACTGTTTGCAAAATAATGACTGACACAATGCTCAACCAATCACTGCTTAGCAACCATCTCTAAACACTACTTATTCAGACAAGTGAACAAAACTCTAGCAAAACAGCTAACAGCTGAATAAAGCAGTCAGATTAAATAGCACTGTATAGGGCTCACATTTGCAATTAAAACATTTTGTTTGCATCTAACAGTGCAGACTTGTCTGACCATATAAGTTACTCTGTGGGTAGTATTTGTTTAATCCTTGTGTGGTGTTCAGGTCTGTGGGACCCAGTTTACCAAAAGAAAAAATATGTGATATATTATTTAAACCTCAGATTCCTTTGCTTATTTTCTGTGAGTAACATATGAAATAAATTTCACACTGTTCACACTCTACACATTTAGATTACACGTGATGTTGGGGTGAACCAGCAGGGAATTAAAGTGTGGTTGTGCTGTGTCCTTGACTATGTTCTTCTACTACATGGCCTGCTGTTAGCGTGTCTAAAAGGCTTTTAGCATGTGCTAAAAGAGAACCCTACACTGGCCACTTGTGATATTTTAAACATCTGGTTTTTACATTTTTACATTAATTGTTATGGCTGTATTGATTCAAAAAACAATAATGTGGCGGGTCCACCAGACCACTGAGGAACAAAAACAAGAACACCACACAAGGGTTAATTAGTTTGTTCATTCAGAATGGACCCCGCTCGACATTGCACTAAATAGAATAGAATAGAATAGAATAGAATAGAATAGAATAGACTTTGTTATCCATTCCGTTTACATAAAATGGAAGGTTCTCTTTAGCACTGGCATATACTGCACCACACTATACACACAAAACACAGTAAAAAATACATGAAATGTAATTAAACACATGTATAAAAACAGCAACATGTTCATGACAAATAATAGGGTCTGACATGCTGGGTTAAAAAGATGCGTTCAATCACAACAAATCTGTTTTTTTTTCTATGCATTGAAAAAAAAAGTGCTTAAGTTAGGGTTGTTCATCTCCCATGATCTTATTAGTGTAGTTCATGACCTAACAGTTTATTTTTCTGTTTGACTGATTTTTGACTGGTTTTCAAACCATGAAACGATATTAAATGTCAGAACTCTCTCAATGAATGATCTATGTATATAGTTAATTTTATCCAGAAACTACACTTATTATTGATTTCTGTTTATAAGTATAACCTTCCTGACCCTTTGTACTGCTTGGCTTGTATACAGGACCCGAGCTGACCTCCTTAATTTTGCCTGCTGTCCTATCCTTAGTGTCCTTGGCCTTGATGTCATCAAACCGGGAGATAAGACTGTTGATATATTGACAATAGAGAGGACTACTGACAGGAAATAAGGGCTATTATCTACATAATTAATATCAGTGCTGTTATGTGGCACCTCATTTGAATATAAAGAGAACAACAAAGTGTATAATGTGAGTGTAATGTGGGGATGTAACAGAATACAAGTAGGAATATGTATTAAAATCCAAGTTATGTGTGGTAAAGACAGTTTTCAGAATACAGTTACCTTTTATGTTTTAAGGAGAATATTGTTTTGTGGAAATTGTATTAAATCAATGCATTTGCTTTATTGATTGCTTTATTGAATATAAGACTATGTATGGGCAAAAGGTCATAGACAAAACACCTTTTCCTCTCACTGATAGCTGCCCAGATACAAAAATAGTATTCTCATATAGAGATTGACATTGATTATCTGTCTTACACCCCACTAATTCTTCTGCTCTTAATAAGACATTCAAATCAGGGCATCTCTGGTCATGCACATGCAGAATGACCAGAAGATGCTGCATGTACTCAACACCTTCTGTGGCTATATTAACAGAAATTTGCCGAAGACTGATTAGCACAGCAGCTGTCAAACCTTCCCTTATGTGGTATCTAGCCAACACCTAGTTTAGGGTATAAAAACCCCATATAAGAGAGGCAGAGCATGCTCTCATCTCTTCACTCTCTGGTCTGTATCACTTTAATTTTCTAAATAAATAACTCTTGCTTATTCAAAACTTGTGATTCATTATGTTGTCTGTATTTCCATGACAAGGCCTTGGGGATACACAAACCCACACAAAATAAATAAATATATAACCCCAATTCCAATGAAGTTGGGACATTGTGTAAAACATAAATAAAAACAGAATATGATGATTTGCAAATCCTTTTCAACCAATATTCAATTGAATACACTACAAAGACAAGATATTTAATGTTCAAACGGATAAAGTTTGTTGTTTTTTGCAAATATTCACTCATTTTGAATTTGATGCCTGCAACACGTTCCAAAGAAGTTTTTGGGAACAAAAGACAGGGAAAGTTGAGGAATGCTCAAAAAACACCTGTTTGGAACATTCCACAGGTGAACAGGATAATTGGAAACATGTGAGCATCATGATTGGGTATAAAGGGAGCATCCCTGAAAGGCTCAGTCATTCACAGGCAAGGATGGGGCGAGGTTCACCACTTTGTGAACAACTGCGTAAGCAAATAGTCCAACAGTTTAAGAACAACGTTTCTCAACGTGCAATTGCAAAGAATTTAGGGATTTCATCATCTACACTCCATAATATCATCAAAAGATTCAGAGAATCTGGAGAAATCTCTGCAAGTAAGCGACAAGGCAGAAAACCAACATTGAATGCCCGTGACCTTCGATCCCTCAGGCAGCACTGCATTAAAAACCCATATCATTCTGTAACGGATATTACCACATGGGCTCAGGAACACTTCGGAAAACCATTGTCCGTGAACACAGTTCGTCGCTCCATCTACAAGTGCAAGTTAAAACTCTGCCATGCAAACAAAAGCCATATATCAACAACACCCAGAAACGCCGCCGGCTTCTCTGGGCCCGAGCTCATCTGAGATGGACTGACGCAAAGTGGAAAAGTGTCCTGTGGTCTGACGAGTCCACATTTCAAATTGTTTTTGGAAATCATGGACATCATGCCCTCCGTGCCAAAGGGGAAAAGGACTGTCCGGATTGTTATCAGCACAAAGTTCAAAAGCCAGCATCTCTGATGGTGTGGGGGTGTGTTAGTGCCCATGGCATGGGTAACTTGCACATCTGTGAAGGTCCCATTAATGCTGAAAGGTACATACAGGTTTTGGAGCAACATATGCTGCCATCCAAGCAACGTCTTTTTCACGGACGTCCTACTTATTTCAGCAAGACTATGTCAAGCCACTTTCTGCACGTGTTACAACAGCATGGCTTCGTAGTAAAGGACTGGCCTGCCTGCAGTCCAGATTGAGTCTCCCATTGAAAATGTGTGGCGCATTATAATGCGCAAAATACGACAACGGAGACCCCGGACTGTTGAGCAATTGAAACTGTACATCAAACAAGAACGGGAAAGAATTCCACCTACAAAGCTTCAACAATTAGTGTCCTCAATTCCCAAACGCTTATTGAGTGTTGTTAAAAGGAAAGGTGATGTAACACAGTGGTAAACATACCCCTGTCCCAACTTCTTTGGAATGTGTTGCAGTCATCAAATTCAAAATGAGTGAATATTTGCAAAAAACAATAAAGTTTATCCGTTTGAACATTAAATACCTTGTCTTTGTAGTGTATTCAATTGAATAAAGGTTGAAAACGGAAAACGGAAAATGGAAATCACCATATTCTGTTTTTATTTATGTTTTACACAACGTCCCAACTTCATTGGAATTGGGGTTGTATTTATATATATATGTGTGTGTGCATGTGCGTGTGCGTGTGTGTGTGTGTGTGTGTGTGTATAACACCAATCTTGCCTGTTTATAAATCATTTTAAATGTAACTGCTTTAAAATGTAGACATACTCTAAATAACTAAAAAAGGCTTCTTTACAAATAATGAAGTTTCTGCTGAAGCATGAGTAGACTGATAAATCAAGGTGATCATTTATTAATCTCAGTGTTACTGAGCTCTGCTAAAGCCTGAGTAGACTGATGAATCAAGGTGATCAGTTATTAATCTCAGTGTTACTGAGCTCTGCTAAAGCCTGTGTAGTCTGATAAATCAATGTGATCAGTTATTAATCTGTGTTACTGAGCTCTGCTAAAGCCTGTGTAGTCTGATAAATCAGTGTGATCAGTTATTAATCTGTGTTACTGAGCTCTGTTAAAGCCTGTGTACTCTGATAAATCAATGTGATCAGTTATTAATCTGTGTTACTGAGCTCTGTTAAAGCCTGTGTAGTCTGATAAATCAATGTGATCAGTTATTAATCTGTGTTACTGAGCTCTGTTAAAGCCTGACTGGACTGATAAATCAATGTGATCAGTTATTAATCTGTGTTACTGAGCTCTGCTAAAACCTGAGTAGACTGATAAATCAATGTGATCAGTTATTAATCTCAGTGTTACTGAGTGCTGCTAAAGCCTGAATAGACTGATAAATAAAGGTGATTATCAGTTTTTACTCTTAGCATTACTGAGCTCTGCTAAAGCCTGAGTAGACTGATGAATCAAGGTGATCAGTTATTAATCTCAGTGTTACTGAGCTCTGCTAAAGCCTGAGTAGACTGATAAATCAATGTGACAATCAGTTATTAATCTCAGTGTTACTGAGCTCTGCTAAAGCCTGAGTAGACTGATAAATCAATGTGACAATCAGTTATTAATCTCAGTGTTACTGAGCTCTGCTAAAGCCTGTGTAGTCTGATGAATCAATGTGATCAGTTATTAATCTGTGTTACTGAGCTCTGTTAAAGCCTGTGTAGTCTGAAAAATCAATGTGATCAGTTATTAACCTGTGTTACTGAGCTCTGTTAAAGCCTGAGTAGACTAATAAATCAATGTGATTGGTTATTAATCTCAGTGTTACTGAGCTGTTGCTAAAGCCTGAGTAGACTGATAAACCTACTGTATGTTTATGCTGGTTTATAGAGATGGTCTGGTGCCAGTTTAGCTTGTCACCTAGCATGATCATGCTGTTTTGGATGCTGGCATGCCAGCATGCCAGATATCGTTTACATGTGTGAAAATATCATAAGGAATTGACCATTAGAAATACAAAATCATCCAGAATAAAACTACTTCCCATTAACCTACATTCTTGGAGATACATAATTTTCTTTGGAGAGTGACAAAATGCTGGTTTTGCTGGTGACCAGCCAAAGCTACTGTCTGACGTGGAGAAGAGGACAGGCTTCCTCTTTTGAGTCTTGGTTCCTTGGGCTGAATTTCTGCAAAGCTGCTTTGGGAAAACATCTATAGTAGCTGGAATTGGCGGCTATTGTTATCCTAGCCTCGCCGCTCTATGGTAGGCATGTCACATGAGCCATTTCTGGGCCTTCAAGAGGTATCTGAATGCAGTCAAGTCTCAGGGGAGACTGTGATTTTTTCCAGTATGGGGGCTGACATGTGGCTAACAGCGAGCAGCGCTGTGAAAACCGACATGACAAATTTCCTTCAGAACACGGAAGTGAAATGGATTACTAGCACGCTGGCAAATCCCTCTCGGCTCCCGCTTCCTCGACAAAAGAGGACGAGAAAAAGGAGGGGTGGATGTTTAAGGCCTGTAGCCACCCCCCCCCCCCCCCCTTTCATCTGTCATAAACCCACGTTCTTTTCAATATCGAGACCAAACGGCCGTATTTACATTTGCAAAATGGTAGGATCGTCTATCATATCCTTCCCGCCTAACTGCCTTCGCCACACATAGACCCAAATAGACTAAAGCTTCTGTCACACAAAAAAAAACAACATTTTCACGCAGCACACATCACTTTGTCAATTATTTGATATGGTAAATATATAAATAAATATTCCTAAAAAACAGCACCGTTACAAGAGCAGAAAGCTCTTGTAAAGCTGCCATGCGGGTTCTCTGCGCTTTTCGTTGTGTGTGTGAGTGTGTGTGTGAGAGAGAGAGAGAGAGAGAGAGAGAGAGAGAGAGAAAAGGAGAGAGAGACAGGGCATGGAAATAAATATATTAAAGCCCCACAGAAAAACGGAAATAGAAGTTTCGCTCGAGTGGATCATTCTGTAATTGTGCGACTGCAAAATGACAGACATTTTCCCTCCTCACTGCACGCTCGGGTAACCCCAAAATTAAAAAAGAGAAGCCCGAAATGGATAACTGATAATTGGCTGTAATTGTCTCCATTCTTAAGACAGTTTTTGGTGGTTGCATGCGGTTAAATGCAAATATGTATGCTTTTCACTTTGGCCAAACTTCTGAGAGAGAGAGAGAGAGAGAGAGAGAGAGAGAGAGAGAGAGAGAGAGAGAGAGATTCTCACATATTCTTTATGAGGAAGATACGAAAGCCATTGTTTAGGAATCAGTTCATGTGTCATGAATTCGTCTCTTATTATTTTTTTAATCAGTTGGCACCACCTTCACATATATTAAAGGGAAATTCCACCAATTTTTACAAATTCCTGCACAACTGAGTCATTGATTTGTAGGGGAACTCATTCAGAGTGGTTTGCTGTGACATAGTACATTGTAGAGAAAACCTAGATTTGCACCAGTTTTGTGTGAGTTTGTACTTAAGTTTGTGTGTAAAGTACTTTTTTTAGAAAGGTAGTTAGACTAGTTGAACCATCTGTGAAGATGTTACATCTCGAGTAGAGGATTTTGGGTTTACGTATGGCTTCCTGGTCAGGTCTGCGGGGGTGAGACCAATAAGATGGGCAAGACCAAAAGTTGAGTGCACGAGCAGGCAGTTTATTTACACAACATGAAACATGAAACAAAAACAGTACAAAGGAAAATAAAGTATTTACATTGTATACTAAGCGTCAGGATTAGTCCTGGCATGAGAAGCAGCTGTGAGGCTGGGTCCCATTTCACCTTAAAACGTCCCCCACACCATTCTTTAGACACTACTGGCAGCTAGTGTTTTCCGGTTGCAGTCATGGGGGGAAGTAGCCTTCCCTCTCTGAGAAGCCCTCAGGTTTTAAGTCATAAGCCCTGCCCTTCGGAGATCCCATTCCCCACCATATGGTCAGAACAGTGTGATTTACATTTAAAATGAAGAATTGCGCTATATTACTACCTAGGTAATATACAGTCCATTACCGGTAAGTACATTGCTTTTGCCATTAACATAACGTCATAATTATTTTCTTTCTTCCCCCACAGGGTATTAGATGAGGAATAGACCCCCCCCCCCCCCACACCTTTCTCCCCATTGGTGGATCCTCCCAATTTTGCTATTTCCCCTTTGCAGGCAGACACAGGTAAGTACCTTAAATATACACGTATATACAGACGTGATTTATGATCTAGGGGATGTTGTTCATTGGTGATGGGGTAGGTCCCGCCTTACCACATCACGCCATCCTTTTATGAAACTCAGTTTAACCACGTATCTGTAAGTCATGTCTTAACTAGTATCTACTTTATAATGTATATGTTGCTTTAACATGACATAACATATTCAGAGCCAATCAATAAACCTGCTGCCATGGAGACACACTGCACTGACATTTTGCATTATGTAGAACAGAAGAATTTGTAAGCGAAACTAAATGAAACGATAGACATTTCTGTTTTTCTTTAATATTTCCTTGCGGCAGTTGAATGTGCGGCTTTTAGAAATGGTCATACAGTGGGACAAAAAAGTATTTAGTCAGCCACTGATTGTGCTGAAGTTCTCCTACTTAGAAAGATGAGAGAGGTCTGTAATTTTCATCATAGGTACACTTCAACTATGAGAGACAAATGAGAAAAAAAATCCAGGAAATCACATTGTAGGATTTTTAAAGAATTTATTTGTAAATTATGGTGGAAAATAAGTATTTGGTCAATAACAAAAGTTCGACTCAATACTTTGTAACATAACCTTTGTTGGCAATGACAGAGGTCAAACGTTTCCTGCCAGTCTTCACCAGGTTTGCACACACTGTAGCTGGTATTTTGGCCCATTCCTCCTGCAGATCTCCTCTAGAGCAGTGATGTTTTGGGGCTGTCGCTGGGCAACTTTCAATTCCCTCCACAAATTTTCTATGGGGTTGAGGTCTGGAGACTGGCTAGGCCACTCCAGGACCTTGAAATTCTTTTTACGGAGCCACTCCTTCATTGCCTGAGCGGTGTGTTTGGGATCATTGTCATGCTGGAAGACCCAGCCACGTTCCATCTTCAATGCTTTCACTGATAGAAGTAGGTTTTCCCTTAAAATCTCACGATACATGGCCCCGTTCATTCTTCCCTTAACACAGATCAGGCGTCCTGTGCCCTTTGCAGTAAAACAGCCCCAAAGCATGATCTTTCCACCCCCATGCTTCACAGTAGGTATGGTGTTCTTGGGATGCAACTCAGCATTCTTCTTCCTCCAAACACGACGCATATGCTCTCTGGCAAACTTCAGACGGGCCTGTACATGTACTGGCTTAAGCAGGGGGACACGCCTGGCACTGCAGGATTTGAGTCCCTCTCTGCGTGGTGTGTTACTAATGGTAGCCTTTGTTACTTTGGTCCCAGCTCTCTGCAGGTCATTCATCAGGTCCCTCTGTGTAGCTCTGGGATTTTTGCTCACCGTTCTTATGATCATGTTGACCCCACAGGATGAGATCTTGCGTGGGGCCCCAAATCGAGGGAGATTATCAATGGTCTTGTATGTCTTCCATTTTATTACAATTGCTCCCACAGTTGATTTATTCACACCAACCTGCTTGCCTATTGTAGATTCACTCTTCCCAGCCTGGTGCAGGTCTGCAATTTTCTTCCTGGTGTCCTTCGACAGCTCTTTGGTCTTGGCCATGGTTGAGTTTGGAGTCTTACTGTTTGAGGCTGTGGACAGGTGTCTTTTATACAGACAATGAGGTCAAA